>NC_083406.1:118689914-118989914 GCF_020745735.1 Hemiscyllium ocellatum
TATCTCAGTATTCTCCTTGACAAGATTGTCTTTTTCCAGTGTGAATACTGATGAAAAGTATTCATTTAGCACCTCTCCTATCTCTTCAGACTGAATGCTCAACTTCCCACTGCTGTCCTTGTCAGGCCCTACTCTTACTCTAGTCATTCTTTTATTCCTGACATACCCTGTAGAAAGCTTTAGGGTTTTCCTTGATCCTATCTGCCAACAACTTCTCATGTTCCCTCCTGGATTTTGTTAGTTCTCTTTTTAGGTCTTCCCTGGCTAACTTGTAACTCTCAAGCGGCCGAACTGAGCCTTCATGTCTCATCTTTACTTAAGCTTCCTTCTTCCTCTTGACAAGAGATTCACCTTCCTTAGTAAACCATGGCTCCTGTGTTCAACAACTTCCTCCCTGCCTGACAGGTACATATGTATCAAGGACACACAGTAGCTGTCCTTGAACAAGCTCCACATTTCAATTGTGCCCATCCTTTGCAGTTTCCTTCCCCATTCTATGCATCCTAAATCTTGCCTAATCACATCACCTTTCCCCAGCTATAACTCTTGCCCTGCAGTACATACCTATCCCTTTCCATTGCTAAAGTAAACATAACCAAATTGTGGTCACTATTGTGCTCACCTACCTCGAAATCTAACACCTGGTCGGATTCATTATCCAGTACCAAATCCAATGTGGCCTTATCTCTTATTGACCTGTCTATATACTGTGTCAGGAAACCCTTCTGCACACATTGGACAAAAAAAACATCTAAGTTATTCGAATTTCAGTCACTATTTGGAAAGTTGAAGACCCCATAACAACTAACCGGTTGCTATCACTCCTATCCAGAATTATCTTTGCAATCCTTTCCTCGACATCTCTGGACTTTTTCAGAGGACTATAGAAAACTCCAAACAGGATAACCTCTCCTTTCCTGTTTCTAACCTCAGCCCATACTGCCTCAGTAGACAAGTCCTGATCAAACATTCTTTCTGCCACCATAATATTGTCCTTGACTAACAATGCCACACCTCCCCCCTTTTACCACCTTCCTTCTTCTTACTGAAACATCTAAACCCTGGAACCTGCAACAATCATTCAAGTCCCTGCTCTATCCATGTATCCAAAATGACCACAACATTGAAGTCCCAGGTAACAACCCATGCTGCAAGTTCACCCACCTTATTCCGGATGCTCCTGGCATTGAAGTAGACACACTTCAAACCACCTTCCTGCCTACCACAACACTGCTGTGACCTTGAAACCTTATTCATGACCTCACTACTCTCAACCTCCGGTACACTGGAGCTACAGTTCAGGTTCCCATCTCCCTGCTGAATTAGTTTAAATGCTTCCAAAGGGCATTAGCAAACCTCCCCCCAGGATATTGGTACCCCTCTGGTTCAGGTGTAGACCATCCCGTTTGTAGAGGTCCCACCTACCCCAGAAGAAGCCCCAATTATCCAGGTATCTGAAACCCTTCCTCCTGCACCATCCCTGTAGCCATGTCTTCGATTGCTCTCTCTCCCTGTTCCTCTCCTCGCCAGCACATGGCACAGGCAACAAGCCAGAGATAACAACTCTGTTTGTTCTAGCTCTAAGCTTCCACCCTAGCTCCCTGAATTTCTGCCTTAAATCCCCATCCCTTTTCCTACCTATGTCGTTGGTGCCTATGTGGACCATGACTTGGAGCTGTTCGCCCTCCCCCTCCCCCTCAAGAATCCCAAAGCACGATCCAAGACATCACGAATCCTGGCACCTGGGAGGCAACACACCAACCGTGAGTCTCTCTCATTCCCACAGAACCTCCTACCTGTCCCCCTAACTATGGAGTCCCCAATGACTCATGCTCTGCTCCTCTTCCCCCTTCCCTCCTGAGCAATAGTGACAGACTCTGTGCCAGAGACCTGTACCCCATGGTTTACCCCTTTCGTTTATAAAGGGGCTTATTAGGATAGATGTACAAGAGGTCTTTTTTCCACTCCTGAGGGATGGAAGACTTTGGATCATCAGTATAAGATAGCCACTGACAAATTCTGTCACGAAATAAGGAGAAAGTGCTTTATTATGAGATCTGCTTAGAATACCTCACACAACAGAGCAGGTGTAGGCCATTCAGCCCCTTGATCTATCCTCTCATTCAATTCAATCATGTTGATCAGTATCTGCTCTCGATCCATTTGCCTTGGCTCCATATCCTTTGTATCAAACGCTGCTTTAAGATTAATGTTTTTGATCATTCGAAACAGAAAAAACGATCAAGAGTAGGCCATCCGACTCTCCTCCATTCAATATAATCACATAAATCAGTCCCCTGTTCCTGCTTTCACCCCATACCCTTTGATCCCTTTAGTCCTAAGACATAAGGCATGGTTAGTGAATGGGGAGGGCAACAAGATTGGTGGTATACTGGACAGTGAAGAAGGTTCTCTAGGATTACAAAAGATCTTGATCAATTGGGTCAATGGGCTGAAGAGTGGCAAGTGGAATTCATTTTGGATCAATGCGAGGTATTGCATTTTGGTAAAACAAAGAAGGACAGGACTTATACAATTGAAAGTAGGGCCTTGGGCAGCATTGTAGAACAGACAGACCTAGGGGTTCAGATACATCATTCTTTGAAGTTGCTCTCACATATCGATTGGGTGGTTAAGTAGGTGCTTAATACACTTGCTCAGACCTTCGAGTATAGGAATTGAGACATTATGTTGAGGTTTATACAGGACTTGGTGACGCCTCTTCTGGAGTACTGTGTCCAGTTCTGGATGCTCTGTTATAGGAAGGATATTATGATGCTGGAGACGTTCAGTAGAGATTTACTAGGATGTTGCCAGGAATGGAGTGTTTGAGGTATAAGGAGAGGTTGGGTAAGCTGGGACTTTTTTCACAGGAACATAGGAGATTTGAGTGATGTCCTTACTGAGGTTTATAAAATCATGAGGGGTTTAGGTAAGGTGAATGGCAGGTGTCTTTTCCCTCGGGCTGGGGATTTCAAGACTGGCGAGCAATAGTTTTAAGGTGAGAAAAGAAACATTAATAAAAGACATAAGGGACAATGTTTTTACAAAGAGACTGGTTTGTGAGTGGAATGAGGAAGTGGTGGATGGGTGTACAGTTACAATTTTTAAAAGACACTTAAAAGACACAGTAGAAGAATAAGAAATGTTTGCAGGATTATGGGCCAAGCACAGGCAAGTGGAAATGGTTTAGTTTGGGATTATGTTCAGCAGGGACTGGTTGGACCGAAGGGCCTGTTTCTGTGCTGTATGACCCTATGCCTGCATCTCTGAATTACTAGTCCAACAGTAATACTATGAGATCATTGCATTTCCCCCAAAGATATATAGTGTAAAAGCTAGGTAAACATACGAGGAATAAGGGAGTAGGAGATTATTCAGATAAGGATAGTTAGAGATAAGAGGAAGCTCTGTTGGAGTGTACACATTGCCATGGATACATTGGGCAAAATCACCAGTCCATGCTATATATGTATAAAAAGCAAAATAATAGAGATTATTTTTTCCAGTGAGAAATTTTGGCCAAATTCCTCACCACCCACTACTCCCTCTCTTGTGCATTTTCAGTAACCAGGGAGAGGCTTCATCCACAGGAATATCCAGGACTTTCCGTGGGCAGGATATTGTTTTATTTTTAGCCAAAAGCATTTGAAAGTTCCGCAGCAAGAGAACATCTTTTAATAGAATCACAGGTCAGGTCACCATGGGAACCGGGAGAGTGTATGTTCCTTCAATCCCGGACTGGGAACTGAAAGGACAAAGATGTCACTGGAAAAAATGAGAGGTTTCAATCTTCTGATTAGAATTAATGCATTGCTTTGTGGTTTACACAGAAAAATAGCGTTAAGAACTAAATCTGACTCTTGGGATGCCAGTGGTAACCATCGTTGTCATTGGCAATCACTGTCTAGTGAGTATGATTGTCCATAGAGGAAATTCCGTTGCACCAGTCATGGATTCTATGGTTCCTTATGTGGCTGATGAACCTGATCCTAGAGCCACATCTCCCATCACACACTTGGCAGGTGTTGCCGGGAGGTGGATAGGCCCTTGGCCTGGAGCTCGCTGACACTCCTTTCTCCAGGTTTATAGAGTACAAATTTATAGAGTCATAGCAACGTACAGCACAGAAACAGACCCTTCGGTCCAACTCATCCATGCTGACCAGATATCCTAACCTAATCTAGTCCCACTTACCAGTACACAACCGGGCGGCACGGTGGCACAGTGGTTAGCACTGCTGCCTCACAGCACCAGAGACCTGGGTTCAATTCCCGACTCAGGCGACTGACTGTGTGGAGTTTGCACGTTCTCCCCGTGTCTGCGTGGGTTTCCTCCGGGTGCTCCGGTTTCCTCCCACAGTCCAAAGATGTGCGGGTCAGGTGAATTGGCCATGCTAAATTGCCCGTAGTGTTAGGTAAGGGGTATGGGTGGGTTGCGCTTCGGCGGGTCGGTGTGGACTTGTTGGGCCGAAGGGCCTGTTTCCACACTGTAAGTAATCTAATCTAATCTAAAAAAACCCCTATCCCTTTCAACCCTTCCTATTCATATACCAACCCAGATGGCTTTCAAATGTTGTAATTGTACCAGCTTCCACCACTTCCTCTGACAGCTCATTCCATACACATACCACCCTCTGTGTGAAAACGTTGCCCTTTGCCTCCCTTTTAAATCTTACTCCTCTCACCTTAAACCTATGCCCTCTGGTTTTGGATTCCTGTACCTTGGGGAAAAGGCCATGTATATTCACCCTATCCATGCCCCTCATGATTTTATAAACTTTAATACAAGGTTGTCATTCATAGAGTTATAGAGTCATAGAGATGTACAGCATGGAAACAGACCCTTTGGTCCAACTCGTGCATGCCGACCAGATATCCCAACCCAATCTAGTCCCACTTGCCAGCACCCAGCCCATATCCCTCCAAACCCTTCCTATTCATATACCCATCCAGATGCCTCTTAAATGTTGCAATTGTACCAGCCTCCACCACTTCCTCTGGCAGCTCATTCCATACACGTATCACCCTCTGCATGAAAAAGTTGCCCCGTACGTCTCTTTTATATCTTTCCCCTCTCACCCTAAACCTATGCTCTCTAGTTCTGGACTCCCCGACCCCAGGGAAAAGATTTTGTCTATTTATCCTATCCATGCCCCTCATAATTTTGTAAACTTCTATAAGGTCACCCCTCAGCCTCCAATGCTCCAGGGAAAACAGCCCCAGCCTGTGCAGCCTCTCCCTAATCCTCCAACCCTGGCAACATCCTTGTAAATCTTTTCTGAACCCTTTCAAGTTTCACAATATCTTTCCGATAGGAAGAAGACAAGAATTGCACGCAATATTCCAACAGTGGCTGAACCAATGTCCTGTACAGCCGCAACATGACCTCCCAACTCCTGTACTCAATACTCTGACCAATAAAGGAAAGCATACCAAATACCTTCTTCACTATCCTATCCACCTGCGACTCCACTTTCAAGGAGCTATGAACCTGCACTCCAAGGTCTCTTTGTTCAGCAACACTCCCTAGGACCTTACCATTAAGTGTATAAGTCCTGTGAAGATTTGCTTTCCCAAAATGCAGCACCTCGCATTTATCTGAATTAATATCCATCTGCCACTTCTCAGCCCATTGGCCCATCTGGTCCAGACCTTGTTGGAATCTGAGGTAACCCTCTTCGCTGTCCACTACACCTCCAATTTTGGTGTCACCTGCAAACATACTAACTGTATGTCTTATGCTTGCATCCAAATCATTTATGTAAATGACTAAAGTTAGAGGACCCAGCACCAATCCTTGTGGCACTCCACTGGTCACAGGCCTCCAGTCTGAAAAACAATCCTCCACCCCCACCCTCTGTCTTCTACCTTTGAGCCAGTTCTGTATCCAAATGGCTCGTTCTCCCTATATTCCATGAGATCTGACCTTGCTAATCAGTCTCCCATGGGGAACCTTGTTGAACACCTTACTGAAGTCCATATAGATCACATCTACTGCTCTGCCCTCATCAATCTTCTTTGTTACTTCTTCAAAAAACTCAATCAAGTTTGTGAGACATGATTTCCCATGCACAAAGCCATGTTGACTATCCCTAATCAGGAGGAGAAAGTGAGGACTGCAGATGCTGGAGATCAGAGCTGAAAATGTGTTGCTGGAAAAGCTCAGCAGGTCAGGCAGCATCCAAGGAACAGGAGAATCGACGTTTCTGGCATAAGCTCTTCTTCAGGAATGAGGAAAATGTGTCCAGCAGGCTAAGATAAAAGGTAGGGAGGAGGGACTTGAGGGAGGGGTGATGAAGATGCGATAGGTGGAAGGAGGTCAAGGTGAGGGTGATAGGCTGGAGTGGGGTGGGGGCGGAGAGGTCAGGAAGAAGATTGCAGGTTAGGAAGGCGGTGCTGAGTTCGAGGGATTTGACTGAGACAAGGTGAGGGGGGAGGGGAAATGAGGAAACTGGAGAAATCTGAGTTCATCCCTTGTGGTTGGAGGGTTCCCAGGCGGAAGATGAGGTGCTCTTCCTCCAACCGTCGTGTTGTTATGGTCTGGCGATGGAAGAGTCCAAGGACCTGTATGTGGGAGGGGGAGTTGAAGTGTTGAGCCACGGGGTGGTTGGGTTGGTTGGTCCGGGTGTCCCAGAGGTGTTCTCTGAAACGTTCCGCAAGTAGGTGGCCTGTCTCCCTAATATAGAGGAGGCCACACCGGGTGCAGCGGATGCAATAGATGATGTGTGTGGAGGTGCAGGTGAATTTGTGGTGGATATGGAAGGATCCCTTGGGGCCTTGGAGAGAAGTAAGGGAGGAGGTGTGGGCGCAAGTTTTGCATTTCTTGTGGTTGCAGGGGAAGGTGCCGGGAGTGGAGGTTGGGTTAGATTAGACTTACAGTGTGGAAACAGGCCCTTCGGCCCAACAAGTCCACACCGACCCGCCGAAGCGCAACCCACCCATACCCCTACATTTACCCCTTACCTAACACTACGGGCAATTTAGCTTGGCCAATTCACCTAACCTGCACATCTTTGGACTGTGGGAGGAAACCGGAGCACTCGGAGGAAACCCACACAGACACGGGGAGAATGTGCAAACTCCACACAGTCAGTCGCCTGAGTCGGGAATTGAACCCGGGTCTGCAGGCGCTGTGAGGCAGCAGTGCTAACCACTGTGCCACCGTGCCGCCCATTGTTGTTGGGGGTGTGGACCTGACGAGGGAGTCACGGAGGGAGCGGTCTTTTCGGAACGCTGATAGGGGAGGGGAGGGAAATATATCCCTGGTGGTGGGGTCCGTTTGGAGGTGGCGGAAATGACGGCGGATGGTACACTGTATATGGAGGTTGGTGGGGTGGTAGGTGAGAACCAGTGGAGTTCTGTCCTGGTGGCAGTTGGGGGGGCGGGGCTCAAGGGCGGAGGAGCGGGAAGTGGAGGTGATGCAGTGGAGGGCATCGTCGATCACGTCTGGGGGGAATCTGCATTCCTTGAAAAAGGAGGCCATCTGAGCTGTACGGTATTGGAACTGGTCCTCCTGGGAGCAGATGCGGCGGAGACGAAGGAATTGGGAATATGGGATGGCATTTTTACAGGAGACAGGGTGGGAGGAAGTGTAGTCTAGGTAGCAGTCAGTTTATAGTAGATGTCTGTGTTGGTTCAGTCGCCCGAGATAGAAATGGAAAGGTCTAGGAAGGGGAGGGAGGAGTCTGAGATGATCCAGGTGAATTTGAGGTCGGGGTGGAAGGTGTTGGTAAAGTGGATGAACTGTTCAACTTCCTCGTGGGAGCACGAGGCAGCGCTGATACAGTCATCGATGTAGCGGAGGAAAAGGTGGGGGATGGTGCCAGTGTAGTTGCGGAAGATGGACTGTTCCACATATCCTACAAAGAGGCAGGCATAGCTGGGGCCCATGCGGGTGCCCATGGCAACTCCTTTGATTTGGATCCCATGGCAACTCCTTTGGTTTGGAATCAGTCCTTGCTTTTCCAAATACATGTACATCCTATCCCTCAGGATTCCCTCCAACAACTTGCCCATCACTGAGGTCAGGTTCAACGGTCTATAGTTCCCTGGATTGTCTTTACCGCCCTTCTTAAGCAGTGGCACCAGGTTTGCCAACCTCCAAACAAGGATAGGTCTTGATTGCCAAGGGGATTAAAAGTTATGGGGAGAAAGCAGAAAGTGGGGTTGGAAAACCTATCAGCCATGATTGAATGGTGAACAGATTTGATGGGCCGAATGGCCTAATTTCTGCTCCTATGTCTTATGATCAATGGTCTTATAAGGTCATTCCTCAGCCTCTGCCGCTCCAGGGAAAAACGCCCCAGCCTATTCAGCCTCTCCCTGTAGCTCAAATCCTCCAACCCTGGCAACATTCTTGTAAATCTTTTCTGAACCCTTTCCAGTTTCACAACATCCTTCCTAGAGTAGGGAGACCAAAGTCGAACTCCTCTTGCCAATAGATGTTCTCAAAGGGAACTGTGTCCCTCCATGTAAGAGCTTCCTCCAAGTCAGTTATTTCTGAACGTGGGTCTCCCATGTGTCGCTATATATTTTGCATTTCTTGATGGAAGCCTTCAGGGGGTCTTCGAAGCCCTTCCTTCTCCTCCTCTCCTTTGAGGGCCTTCCTTGCGTGGGGCAAAGATGATTTGCTATGGCAGTCGGAACTTGGGCATCGTAGTCACAAGGCCGGCCAATTGTAACAGGGGCATAAGGGTGTCATGGTTGCATCCTTGAACCAGTAACCCTAGCAACCTGTGCAAGTACTCCCATAGCGGTAGTTGAGGAATTTAAATTCAGTTAATTAATTAAAATGGAATTAAGATCAAAGATGAGGGCGGCAGAGTGGCTAGCACTGCTGCCTCACAGCACCAGAGTCCCTGGTTCAATCCCAGCCTCGGGTGAGTGCCTGTGTGGAGTTTGCACGTTCTCCCTGTGTCTGGGCAGTTTCCTCCAGGTGCTCTGGTTTCCTCCTACAGTCCAAAGATGTGCTGCTTCGGTGAATTGGCCGTGCTAAATTACCCATAGTGTTCAGGGATGTGTAGGCTAGGTGCGTTAGTCAGGGGAAATGCAAAGTAATGGGGGAATGGGTTTGGGTAGGATAGTCTTCGGAGGGTCAATGTGGACTTGTTGGGCCAAATGGATGTTTCCTCACTGTAAGGATTTTATGATTCTATGTACTGGTCAGGTGGGTCGACCATGCTAAATTGCCTGAAGTATCCAGGGATATACAGGCTAGGTGAATTAGCCATGGGAAATGCAGAGTTACAGGGATGGGTAGTTGGGGTGGGTGTGGGTGGGATGCTCTTCAGAAGCTCGGTGTGGACCCAATGGGCCGAATGGTCTGCTTCACACAATAGGGATTGTATGATCCTGTGATTCCAAGAAAAAAGTGCCTGGAAATGACGACTGTTAGACTAATGGCCACCAAACACAATGCTCTGGTGCACAAAATTGCCTTAGGGAATGAAATCTGCCATCCTTAACCTGTCCAACCTTTCAAATTGCACAGACATGTGCTGACACCGAACGGTCCTCTGAAACGGATAGGCAAACCATTCAAACTGGGCGAAACATTGGCTCAGGGGTTAGGTCTGTTGCCTCACAGCGGCAGAGACCCAGGTTCGGTTCCGGCCTACCACTTAGAAGGACAAGTGCCACAGATGCACGGAAGCATCTGCAACTTTCCTTCCAGGCCACACAGCATCCCTCACTTGAGTTTATTCATTCACTTATCCTTCACTTCACTTAGTGTCACTGGGTCAAAGCCCCTGGAATTCCCTCCTTAAGGACATTGCAGGTGAGCTACAGCACATGGACTGCAGTGGTTCAAGATGGCAGCTCATCCCCCACCTTCTCAAGGGGGCAATTAGGGACAGGGGATACATACTGGCCTTTCAGAACACATGGCACACACATCCTGTGACTGAATTAAAAAGGATACCTGGACTTCAAATCATTTCACAGCGAGTAGTGAAAATGATTAGCATTCAGGAAAGTAATCTCCAATAGAATGATCCATTGAATCAAGTTGCAGTTTCCATACATCCTGCATATCAGTCTGTTTTGGAAGATTTGGATTATTAGTTAATAATCTGATACCTCACATTTAACATTTTTAAAACTTATAATATTCATTTATGGGACATGGGTGTCACTGGCCGGGTCCAGCATTTATGGCCCATCCCTGTTGCCCCTTGAGAAGGTGGGGGTGAGCAGCTGTCTTGAACCACTGCAGTCGTTTTGTTGTAAATCACAGCAGTGAAGAGACATCAAAGTGCGGGTGTCAAAATTCCCAACTTTTCTCTTCCCAGTATTCTTTACTATCCTTCCAACTTTTTTGGCTCTGATTCTAAAAGTCCCTCCTTAAATGGTACCACCTTGAGAATTCCTTCTCTTCCCTCAAGATGCTCTTCAAAACTTTCCAATGCACTGAGCTTGCTCTCAGAACCATTGTTCCCCTTTGGCTCCACAGCACATTTTTCCTGTTTAAACATTGAAGGCGCCACATAAATGCACCTTGCCGGCAACTATGGATAATGCTTAATGAGCCAGGAGGGTTCCAGCAATGCAGGGGAGTTTTGGACTCTCTGCCAAGCTAAGAAATTCAAACACCATTGTGTTTGGATCAGTCTTGGATTGGGTTTTGTTGTAAATTCCTGATGAAAATAGCCTGCTTGTTCAGTATTTGGATAAGGTACTCTGTAGGACAATCCTTTGAGTCTCTCCACAATTCTCCCTGGACCTTTCCTCGTACATGTCTCTAAAGTGAACAAGCTTTTTCGGAATGTTCTCTCTCTGATCTTCTTGTCAATTAAGGAGTCTCCACAAACAGTGACACAGCATTGACCCGAGGTGATTCCCATCGATATGTGTTCTCTTTTGCATGCTCTGGGGATGTAGTTTCAAATCCTACCATAGCAACCAGTGGAACTTAAATTCATTTAATAAAGTCTAAGATTGAAAGCTAGTCTCAGTATTGGTCATCAATCATTGTTTAAAAAAACCCATCAGGCTCACTCATATTCTTTAGAGAAGGAAATCTGCCATCCTTATGCGGTCGGGCCTACAAGTGACTCAAGACCCATCAGCAACTCTTACCTGCCCTCTGAAATGGCTGAGCAAGCCACTGAGTTCAAAGGAAATTAGAAATGGGCAATAAATGCTGGCTACCCCAGATGGGGGTAGGTGATGGCCTGTGGTATTACCATTGAACTGTTAATTCAGAGACTCAGGTATTGTCCTGAGGCCTATGATTCCAGAATCCCTCTACGGCAGAAGATGGAATTTGAATTCAATAAAAAATTTGGATTTAAGAGTCTAATGATGAAACCATTGTCGACTGTCAGAAAAAACCCCATCTGGCACACTAATGTCCTTTGGGGAAAGAAGTTTCCACCCTCACTTGGTCTGGCCTACACGTGACTCCAGACCCACAGCAATGTGGTTGACTCTTAAGGGCCCTCTGGGAAGGCTGAACCAGCAACACCCTCATCCCGTGAACAAATAAAAAGAAAGATCCCATCAGAAAACAAAGAAACATTAAGGATTTTGAAAGAGGAAACAGTGCAGAGATGAAACCTCATCCTCATTAATTCTTGGTAGTGTGAGTTTGACCCTATTGCTGCTGGCCAGTGGATCAGTGAGTACCAGCTTCTATCTTAAACCTGGAGGTTGTGGTTCCAAACCCCACACCAGAGACCTAAGCCCAAAGTCTCACCTTGGCATCCTGGTGCCATTCTGAGGTAGTACAACACTGTTGAATGCCCTAAATGCCTTCTCAGATTGGAACCCAGTGCAATGCCACCAACAAGAACAGTAATCTAGGTTCGATCAATTAAAAAAACATTGCACAACACCAGGTTATAGTCCAATGGGTTTATTTGTAAGTACTAGCTTTCAGATTGGTGCTCCTCCATCAGGTGGCTTTAGAGCAGGATCATCAGACACGGACTTAATAGCAAAAGATTGCAGTGTCAAGCAACTGAAACGATACATTGATCAAACCTAGATTGTTATTCAGCCTTTCATCTTTTAGAATGGGTTGCAAGTTTTGGTTCATTAATACGTTAATGCCAGAAGTTCTTTTAAGTCACATTCCCAAGATAACGTAAGGTCTTATATATAAAAAAGGTGACATCTCAGCTCAGACAATGCATTAAAGGTGTGAGGTTGGAGTCCGTCTGTGTCTCAATCTTCAGTCAGACTGGCTCTACTTACAAAGTAGGAATTTGTAAAATGTTACATTGGTGGACTGTCTGCAGGTTATGTGTTTTTGACCAAAAATAGAATGTATCTGCAAATACAATTCGGCAAATTCACTCCATAGACGTTTATATGCGTGTGCATGCATGTGAGGGAGAGAGAGAGAAAGAGAATACGAGCGAGTGCATGGGCAGAAGCGCTCCTCCTGGTATTCGGATATTATATCTCAATCACTACAAAAAAATGAAGCATATTATTTCAATGGTGAGAGGCTGCAGACCTCTGAGATGCAAAGGGATCTGGGTATCCCAGTGCATGAATCACAGAAGGTGAATGTGCAGGTACAATAAGTAATCAGGAAAGCTCATAGATATGCTTTATTGTGAGGAGAACTAGATGCAAAAGTAGGGAAGTTATGTTTCACTTATACAGAGCATTAGTGAGACCACAACTGGAGCACTGTACTCAATACTATGGTCACCATACTTATGGGAGGATGTTAATGTGTTACAAATAGTTCAGAGAAGATTTACTAGATCAATACCTGGAATGAGTGGATTGCCTCCTGAGGAAAGGCTAGACAGGCCAGGATTGTATCCTCTAGAATTTAGAAGAGTCAAAGGTGACTTAATTGAAACATTTAAAATCTTGACAGGACTTGAGCAGGTAGATGTGAAATTTCCACTTGTGGGAGAATCTAAACTCGGGCAGAGTTTAAAAATAGAGGGAGTCCCAATTAAGACAGAAATGAGGTAGCATTTTTTTCTCAGAGGATTGCGAGACTTTGAAATTCCCTTCCTCCAGTGGAAGTGTATGCAGAAGCTTTAAATATCATTTAAGGCAGAGGGAGATAGAGTTTTGTTGACCAAGGGGATAAAAGATTCTCAGGGGATATACAGGAATGCAGAGTTGAAGTTAAAATCAGATTACCCGTGATCTTATTGAGTAATGGAGCAGGGTTGAAGGGCTGAATGGTCTACTAATGTTTGTATGTTCATAATATGGCTTAAAAAGGACAATCGCACCATGATCCAATTACTTCATTGACTGTGGATAATTTTGAGACATTGCATTAAAGGTGTGTGATTAGAGTCTGTCTGTATCCCAATCTTGAGTCAGACTGGTTCTACTTCCAAAGTAGGAATTCATAAAATGTTACATTGATTGACTGCCTCCAGATTGTGTGCTTTTTGAGCAAAAATAGAATGTATCTGCAAATACAATTCTGCAAATGCAAGTTCACTCCATAGACTTTTATGTGTGTGTGCGTGCACGTGAGGGAGAGAGAAAGAGGAGTGAATGTGCACATGAGCAGAAGAGCTCCTCGTGGTATTCGGACAAGATATCTCAATCGCTGTAAAAAAGAAGCATATTATCTCAATTGTGAGAGGTTGCAGACCTCACATAAGCTACAATATAGAAGCGAATATAAATCCTGCTCTCCTGCTTGTAAACGCACACTACATGTGAATTGGCTGCTCCATCACGAAAGGCACTATATAAACATAAGCTTTTCCTTTCTGTGTTGTGCAGGGGAAACACTGAACATAATAACGTCAGAGAGAGCCAGTATTGAGGCCTGGCTGCCTTTACATGCAGGAGAAAGTGAGGACTGCAGATGCTGGAAATCAGAGCTGAAAATGTGTTGCTGGAAAAGCGCAGCAGGTCAGGCAGCATCCAAGGAGCAGGAGAGTCAACGTTTCGGGCATGTTGAAGGGCTCATGCCCGAAACGTCTACTCTCCTGCTCCTTGGATGCTGCCTGACCTGCTGCGCTTTTCCAGCAACACATTTTCACCCCTGCCTTTACATGCAGTCTGGGTCTGACATGTGATTGACTGCGGTGCACTCCATCAGGGAATGAATGGTTTGAGGGAAAATATCCGCTTGATGAAATGATTTGTATTCTGGTTGTAAAATTCGATCTTTTGAAGGGAGTTGCTTTCTAATCACCGGACATTAAATTTGTCAATGACTTACAGCAAAAAAATGCACTGAAGATTTGCCAATTAAATCCTCTGTGTCTTCTCAATGTTGCAATTCTAATGGAGACAGTCAAAGATTGTGTGACGCGGTGTATCTCTCTCATTGATTTGTGAGGGTTCCCTATCAGTCTGAAGCAAGAACTTAATAAGTAGGTGCCAGGAGTTGGAAATGAAGTCAAGGCAGCTGATAACTTACTGATACAAAGCAGACATGGAGAGTATCTGGATTCTTCAATAACATGTCCATTCTAAGGCACTCAAAACCCACTGCTTATCTTCAGGATGGCCTATAATTATCTATGCTGTGTCCAAAGAACTGCAAGCCTTACAGAGCTCTTTAGCTATAGAATTCCAGAGTCAAACAGCACGCAAACCAACTCTTCGACCAAAACAGTCTATGCCGAACATAGTCCCAAAGTAAACTAGTCCCACTTGGCACACATCACTCCAAACTTTTCTTATTCATGTACACATTTAAATCTCTTTTAGATGCTGTAACCATGCCCTCATCCACCCACCACATCCTTTGGAAATTCATTCCACATGTGAGCCACTCTCTGTGTAAAAAAATTGTCACTCGTTTTTTTTTTAAATGTTCTCCTCTCACCTATAAAAATATACCCCCAGTCTTAAAATTCCCCGCCCGAGGGGGGAGAAAACCTGCTTTCACTTTACTTAAACCTCTTCTTATTTTATAAACCTTTATAAGGTCGCCTCTCATGTTAACACTCCACCTGTTATACCCTTTAATAAGATCATAGCTAAAGCCACTAATTCACTTTTACTCAACAGTGGATTAGTGGTTAGCAAGTCTGGGGCTAGGGGCTTCATCTCAGGGTAAGGAACCACCTACTTAATACATTCATGAGGAGAATTTATCTTCCTTCAGGCGATGGTGAATCTGTGGAAATCCTTACCACAGGGGCCTGTCAAGACTGGGTCATTAAGTATATTCGAGGCTGAGGTAGACAGATTTTTAGTCACAAAGGGAGTTATGGGGAGAAAGCAGGAAACTGGATTTGAGGATGATCAGATCAGACATTGAATGGAGAAGCAGGTTCGATGGACTGAATGGCCTAAATCTGCACCCATACCATTGGTTTAATGGCTACTTGTTACAGCTCCTGCACAGATCTTGCCAAGTATGAGTTAAAATCTCACCCTGAATCTTTGGAGAGCAGGCATTTTCCCACTTTACTACTCAATAAATATATATGGTTCTTGTGTTGGGAAGCAGCTCAGTGAATGCTCAGGGTCAGAATGAGTATCCAGAACAGAATAATTAATCTGCCACCCTGACAGTAACCAAGCACGATAAACCTCCAGAGTTAGACTGGAACAGGAGCCTACAGGATGGCCCAGAACTCTCCACATGGTTAACCATTAATTGCTAGGACTATGCTGTCAACAATAATGAAACTGGTGAGAGTTTGTGTCTTAATGTTGGGGATGAATGAAAATAAAACAAAAACATTTTCATTGTAGAACTGTGTACAGTGTGAGTGAGCACCAAGAGAGAAATTCTGGAAGAGTATATTTCTTGTTATATACATAGTTATAAATAAAATAAAATATAGTCAGTGAGGAGAGGGCAAAATCCAGAATGAATTCCTTCATGTCAGATTGCCAGAGAGAGTTATTGGGAGAGTTTCCAGCCAGTAAGATTATCTGAAGCTGTCAGTATCTATTTAATGGAAATGAGTTAACACGGGCATTACATTGAGGCCAGTCAGTTAAGGTGCACAAAAGCATAGAACATAGAACGTTACAGCGCAGTACAGGCCCTTCAGCCCTCGATGTTGCACCGACCTGTGAAATTAATCTGATGCCTATCTAACCTACACCATTTCATTATTATCCATATGTATGTCCAAAGCCCATTTAAATGCCCTTAATGTCGGCGAGTCTACGACTGTTGCTGGCAGGCTGTCCCACGCCCCTACTACTCTCTGAGTAAAGGAACTACCCCTGATATCTGTCCTAAATCTATCACCCCTCAATTTAAAGCTATGTCCCCTCATGTTAGCCTTCATCATCTGAGGAAAAAGGCTATCATTGTCCACCCTATCTAACCTCTGATTATCTTATGTGTCTCGATTATGTCACCTCTCAACCTTCCTCTCTCTGAGGAAAACAGCCTCAGTTCCCTCAGCCTTTCCTCGTACCACCTTCCTTCCATATCAGACAACATCCTAGTAAATCCCCTCTGAATCCTATCCAAAGCTTCAACATCCTTCCTATAATGCGGTGACCAGAACTCTTTGCAGTACTCTAGGTGCAGCCTTACCAGTGTCTTGTACAGCTGAAGAATGACCTCGTGACCTCATATCAATCCCTCACCTTTGTTCTACCTGATGGATATTGGCTCAAAGTCAACTTGAAATATGCAGGGAGAAAGTGAGGACTGCAGATGCTGGAGATATGAGTCAAGGTTAGAGCGGTGCTGGAAAAGCAGACCAGGCAGCATCGGAGGAGCAGGAAAGTTGATGTTTCGGGCAAAAGTCCTTCATCAGGCATCCTTGTCTTCAAACGCCTCACTCAATCCCATCCCTGTAACTTCCTCCATCCTCTATCCCTCCAAGGTGTCTGCATTCCTCCAATATTGATCCCTTTGTGTATCGTCAGTTTCCATCTATGCATGGGGGTGGCACGGTGGCTCTATGGTTAGCACTGCTGCCTCACAGCACCAGGATCCCAGGTTCGATTCCAGCCTTAGGTGACTGTCTGCGTGGAGTTTGCACATTCTCCCCATGTCTGCGTGGGTTTCCTTCGGGTGCTCCCGTTTGTTCCCACAGTCCAAATATGTGCAAGTCAGGTGAATTGGCCATGCTAAATTGCCCATAGTGTTAGGTGCATTAGCCAGAGGGAAATGGGACTGGATGGGTTACTCTCCGGAGGGTCAGTGTGAACTTGTTGGGCTGAAGGGCCTGTTTCCACACTGTAGGGAACCTAAAAAAAAAACTGGTGCCTGAGCTTTCAGATGTCTGCTTACTGATCTCAGCCCCTCCCTCCTTGAATCTGTCCCCTTCCCACCTCTCTTTCTGAACTGCTACTTAAATTCCACCTCTTGGCCAAGCTGTGGGCCACCTGCTGTAATATCTCCTTGCATGACTCTTTTCTGTTCCTTAGATGATGCTTTTCTGTTCATGATGGGTCCCTGCCTCTCTTTCTCTGTAATTTCTTCCAGCCCCATGACCGTACATATATCTGTCCTCCACTAATTCCAGCCACCTGAGAATCCCTGTTATAATCTCTCCATCACTGTAAACTGTCCTTTTAGCTGCGTCAGGCCCAACCTCTGAAAATTTCTCCCTATAACTCTCTGCCTCTGTACCTCTCTTTCCTCCTTAAAGTCATTCATTAAGCATTATCTTTCTGACCAGGTCGCCTCTCCTGATACAAGATCATGACAGCATAGAAATAGGAACAGGAGTAAGCCATTTGGCCCATCAAGTCTGCTCCTCCTCCAATGGGATCATGGCTAATCCAACACTCTTCACATCCACCATCTTGCCTTTTCCTCATGTGCCTTGCCCTTTCTCCTTGAGTGGCTGAGTTTATTTTACTCTTCCATGGGCATCATTGGCTTGGACATCCCTAATTGCCACTTGAGAAAGTGAGGGTGAGCTGCCTTCTTGAACTGATGCAGTCCAGGTGCTGTGGGTTGACACACAATGCCATTAAAGAGGCACTCCAGGATTTTGATGCAGTGACACTGAAGGCACGGTGATGTATTTCCAAGTCAGGATGGGGAGTGGCTCGGAGGGGAGCTTGCAGGAGATGGTGTTCCCATGTATCTGCTGCCCTTGTCCTTCTATGGTCAAGGTCGAGGGCTTAGAGGTTGCTATTACTGAACACATCAAGTAAATAAAACATGTCGTTAAGCCTTGGCTTTGTTCTCTGTTCTTACATGTGCAAATAAAAATAGGATAAAGGAAGAGAGAGAAAATTATGGAAATGTGGGAGTCAATTTTTTGAACGGACACTTTGAGTCAGTAAGTTGCTCATATAACATATCCGATTCGTCGAAACAGATCTCGATTAAAATAAAAATGACTGACCATGAGGAAGCAATTATAGGAGTTTGCGAGGCACAGTGTGAAGTCTGGGGAAAGGGGCCCACACAAAGGGGTCAGTGCAAATTGAAACAGACTACTCAGATTGTACTCATCAACACTGTTACGCAGAAAGGTAGCCTAGCAATAGCAACATTTGACAAATTCAGTGGAGGGGCGTAGAGGAGCCTTGTGGCTCATATCCACCCCACACTTTGTCTTCTCCATGTTTTCAAGGTCTAGCAGACGATGGCAGTTAAATGATTTAACAGAAATTAAAGTGCAGAAAGGGAGGCAGATTACCTTCTATCCTTACTGTCTCAATGACCTCAGGCTCGGGTCATTGCTACAGGAGCTGCTCAAACTGAATCACAGAAACAGAGATAAAAATTGGAGCAGGAATAGGCCATTCGGCCCTTCGAGCCTGTTCCATCATTCAAAATGATCAAGGCTGATCATCCAACTCTGTTCCCTGTTCCCAGTTTCTCCCCCACATCCTTTGATCACTTTACCCAAAGAACTACATCTAACTCCTTCTTGAAAATATTTACTATTTTTGCCTCAAAAAAGGAATTCTTTTGAGAGATTTCCACAGATGCATCACTCTCTGGGTGAAGTTAAAAATCACACAACACCAGGTTATAGTCCAACAGGTTTATTTGGAAGCACTTCCAATTAAACCTGTTAGACTATAACCTGGTGTTGTGTGGTTTTTAACTTTGTACACCCCAGTCCAACACCAGCATCTCCAAATCATCTCTGGATGTAGGCATTTCTCCTCATCGCTGTCCTAAATAGCCTACCCATTTCCTTGGATTGTGATCCCTGGTTCCAACAACCATTTTCATTGCTTCGTTAATGGCCCTCCCTTTGCTGTGAGGTCAGAGTGAGATGCTCTCTGATGATTGAGCAATGTTCAATATCATTTGCAACTCTTTAGTTAATGGAGCAACTCATGTCTACATGAAATGGACATATGGAGATTTGGTGATCCATGACATTGGCACCACCAACTGCCTGATAATGACTATGTCCAATAAGAGAGAATATAACTATCTCTTTTTGGTATACAATGAAATTACCATCACCAAATGCCCATCATCAACATCCTAAGGTGTTATCATTGGCTATAAACTCAACTGGTCCAGCCACATAAAAAGCAGGGTGATGGGAGCAGGTCCGAGGTAGGACATACCAATTGAGGAACCCATTTCCTACTTGTGAGAAACACTGAAGGAAGATGTAAAGTTTTTTTGAGCAACACCCAATCTCCAAAATGCATACACGATCCTCACCTTGGACATAGATTGCTGTCCCTCTTTGTTGTGATTGGGCCAGACAGTGGTGTTGCCTTCTGCTTCCTACCAGACAGATGATAATGATCAGTGAAGTTTTGTAGTCGATTCTTGTTGAAGAAGAGCGCCTGCATCCTGCACTAAAGACAGAGCTGTAAGGATTAAAGATAGAGATCTCTCCCTCCTCCTCAACCAGAGAACTTCCTTTCGAACAGACCCAAAATATTCATGACTAATACTCACTTGGGATTGTAATCAGATGTAGAGTAATTAGCGCAACATAAACACTCTCGGATTTGAAGTATTTTCCAAGGAGATACGTCACACCAAGTGTGTACCTTGCAGTAAAGGCTCGGCTTGGATTACACAGCTCCCATTCTGAGGGCAATGTTTGTTGTTTGGTTGTAAGAGCAGCCTGAATTGTCTGCTCACTCAGTGACTGTGCTGATGGGTAGCTGAGGACAATATGATGAGGAACTCGCCCACTTTTTACTGTGGCTCAACAGCTTGGAATCACCTCCGAGTTGATCCCAAACCCCACCAAAATCTCACAGCCATTTTTGTTGCCTGCAAAATAAATTGTTCCCCATGTGGCCATCATGAGGTTCTCTAATGGGGAATTTGCATCGATTTAATCAAATGTCTTTCTAGATTGAGTGAATTTTGGTTGGACCATGAGAGAAAGGGTAACAGAATCATGATACAGCATCAAGTTGAACAGAATCTTTTTGCCATTTCAATTAACCCTCTTGCTGTCAAATTAACGTTTCCATCCTGGGCTTGCTGCAGTGCTCCAATAAAGCTCAACGTAAACTTGATGAACATTATCTCATTTTCTACTTAAGCACCTTACTGCATCTCACTATCAATATTGAGTTTAACAACTTCAGAGTGAATGCCTGCTTTCCTTGATGATTATGAGCTCCTACGCCCCCAACCACCTTCCCCTCATCTCCCTCATCCCCACACTCAGCCCTGCCTTGTATTATTGGTCTTACTGCCAACAGATCACACCCATTTCTCACACTTTTATTTACACCCATTTTACATCTCAATCCCTCCTTCACTATCATTAATACTTTTTGCTTTCTCTGCACAGGTGCTCCCAGACTTGCTGAGTTTCTCTGAAATTTTACATTTTTATCCCTATCTCCATGCCTCACTATAGCCCAAACCATAACCTTAACCCTATCCTGAAATTTAACCTTAATGCCAGTCCAACCCCAATCTTAATTCCCAAGGTTTCTAACATTGACCACAATTCCAAACCTATGATTAACCTTAATCCTGTCTGTTACCTTACCCCTTCCCTAAACTTACCCACAATCATAATCCAAAACCTAACCTTAACCTAAACCCAGCCCTGACACTACCCGTAGTCATCTAACTCAACCCTAACCTTAATCTGAACCCCAACCCTAACCCAAATCCTAAACCTAACCCTAACACTAACCCAAATCTTAACCTGACTTTAATCCTATCTCAAATTCTAAACCTAACCCCAGCCCTCACCATAACCCTAACCCAAACCCAAATCCTCAACATGACTTTAATCCTTTCCTAAATCCTAAACCTAACCTTAATATTTTGGGGTTTTTACCGGGAACTTAAAAGGATAACAGTGAAAATTCACACCAAAATTTGAGTTACTTCTAAAGAGGGTTCTTTGGGGTTTGTAACTGTACACTCTGTGGGGGAACAGGGAATCACTGACAGCAATCTCCCTATTCCCACGATTAACTGTGCAGAGGTGGACACCAAACAATACTAACTTTTTCACACCGCTATGATGATAAATTATTATATTTCTTGCGATCATTTGAACTGCTAAACCTGGTCAATTACCTATCAATGCTGTCATACTTCATATGGGTCTGTGCCTGTGATTAGATTGTGTTGTTACTGCTGAGGTGATTAATCAACAGTCCGTTTGTCTTGTGTACATTCATTCACGGGTCTGGGGACTCCTGTAGGCCATGGATGATTTCCTTTCACAAATGATATTAGTGAAACAGATGGGTTTTTCACAATAATTGACAGCAGTTACATGGTCACCATTAATCCAGCCTTTTATTGAATTCGCATTTCCCCGTCCAATTCCATTTCTAATCTTAATGTTAATCTGAAACCTACAGCAGCTGGCCTAAGCTGGTTCAATGGCTTTTGACTGCAACATTTACCAGACCTTTCAGTAACTGTGTATGTACGGAAAGATTTTTTATGAATAAAGTATATTTTTGCAAAAAAAACATACTGTTCCGTGTGTTACAGAGCTAGGAGCTGCACGCTGTAGTTGCGAGCATATTAACGATTGACAGAACCCTCATCAAAACAAAGGATGGAAACCTCTCAAACTAAACAAAGTACACAGCTCAATCAGGTGCCAAGCAGCCCTGTGAACTATTTTTAAATAAAAGTATAAATACGCAGCTTGCAGCGGATTGCTAGATTCGAAAAACATTTAGACTTAAAAGCAATTACTATTATCCCCAGCCCACATATTGTGGTTATTTCCTGCTGTGTCCAGATCACAAGGTCCAGATTTGATCTGGAATGCACTGTCTGACAGATACAGACTCAACGGGAACTGTCAATCATAGAACCCCTACAGTGCAGAAGAAGGCCATTTGACCCATTGAGTCCACACTGCCCCTCCGAAGAGCATCCCACCCAGACGCACCATACCCTGCATTTAGCCATGGCTAATCCTCTTAACCTACTTATATCTCTGGACACTATGGATATAGCCTGCACATCTTTGGACTGTGGGAGGAAACCGGAGCACCTGGAGGAAATCCACGCAGCAACAGTGAGACTCTGCAAACTTCACACAGACAGTCACGCAAGGCTGGATTCGAACCCAGGCCCCTGGCGCCGTGAGGCAGCAATGCTGACCACTGAGCCACCATGCTGCATAGAATGCATTTGAATGTTTAAAGGATGAGATATTTGCTGGGATACGGAGTAAGAGCAGGTGGGTGGAGGCACGGTCGAGGGGAATTGGACTAATTGAAAACCTTTTTTAAAGATGTAGCACAGACCAAATGGGCCAAATGGCTTCCTTCTGTACTGTTTGCCTCTACACATTGTTAATGGTTGAGGTGGAGCTGGCCATCAGCCAAGCTGCTGTCACAGCTTGTGCCGTGCAAAGAGCAGGAAGCATTTAGCTCGGGCTGAGATTGATGCCTTTTGTCTGTTTCATGTGGCTCTGACCTGTTGCAACTATGAGCTCACAGGTAAAAGCACATTCCCAATCGGAACTGGGAATAATTCAGCTGGCTTGGCCACAGCCTGCTATTTCCTTTCATGCAGACTGCCTGACTCCATATTTTTGTGTGTCACTGGGGAGATTCCGTACCTGTTTACTCAGGAAGATACAATAGTGCATTGCAGTGATGAAGGAATACCTTAGTAGATTTGTTAATATCTGTAGCTAGATACCTTGATTTATGTTTCCCACTGATCACTCACATATTTTTCCAAGAATTTGGTCTGATTCCTTTTTTTCTTTATCCTCTTATGCGATGTGAGAGTCCCTGTTTGAAAACACCAAATGCTGAAGTTCACGGCAGGTCAGACAGCATCCATGGAGACAGAGCAAGCTAACATTTTGAGTCTAGAATGCTCTTTATCAGAGCTGACGTGAAGTGTGGAGGGGACAGTGTGGGACTGAGCTGGACAAGGTCAGAAATCACACAATACCAGGTTATCGTCTAACAGGTTTATTTGAAATCACAAGCTTTCACAGCTAGCACCTGATGAGGGAGCAGCGCTTTGAAAGCTAGTGATTTCAAATAAACCCATCGAACAGAAACCTGGTATTGTGTGATTTTTGACCAGAGCTGAAGTGGAGCGTGGAGGGGACAGCATTTATGCTATAGTTTGGGGAGGGAACGGATGTGGGGGTGGTGGGGTGTAGAGTACTGGTGGAGAAGAGATGTTGATAGTTCAGGTTGGGTGATCGGAATGTGTTCCTGTTAGTTGCCAAACTGGATTTCCCCTTCAACTGAGTACCATTTCTCAGGGTTGTGATGAAACAAACAGCCTGCTGTAGGTCTGGAGTCAACCAAACCAGATACTGAAGGCAGATTTCAGCCAAACGTAAAAAATTGGAGCAGGAATAGGCCATTCGGCACTTTGATCCTGCTCCACCATTCAATACGATCACAGCTGATCATCCAACTCAGTCCCCTGTTCCTGCTTTCTCCCCATACCCTTAGACCCCAGTAGACTAAGAACTATATCGAAGCAAAAGTGAGGACTGCAGATGCTGGAAACCAGAGTTTAGATTAAAGTGGTGCTGGAAAAGCACAGCAGGTCAGGCAGCACCTGAGGAGCAGGAAAATCGACATTTCGGGCAAAAGCCCTTCATCAGGAATAGAGGCAGAGTGCCTCCAAGGTGAAGAGATAAGTGGGGGGGAGGGGGGGTGTGGAGTTGGGGAGAAGGTAGCAAAGAGTACAATAGATGGATGGAGGTGGGGATGGAGGTGATAGATCAGGGGGAGGGTGGAGTAATAGGTGGGAAGGGAGATTGGTAGGTTGGACAGGTCATGAGGATGGTGCTGAGCTGGAAGGTTGGAACTGGGGTAAGGCAGGGGGAGGGGAAATGAGGAAACTGGTTAAGTCCACATTGATGCGTTGGGGTTGAAGTGTTCTGAGGCAGAAGATGAGGCTTTCTTCCTCCAGGCATCAGGTAGTGAGGGTGCGGCGGAGGAGAAGGCCAAGGACCTGCATGACCTTGGCAGAGTGGGAGGGGAAGTTGAAATGTGGGGCCATGGGACAGTGGGGTTGATTGGTGCGGGTGTCCCGGAGAAGTTCCCTAAAGCACTCTGCTAGGAGGCGTCCAGTCTCCCCAGTGTAGAGGAGACCGTGTCGGGAGCAATGGATACAATAAATGACATGTGTGATGTGCAGGTGAAACTTTGATGGATGTGAAGGCTCCCTTGGGGCCTTGGATGCAAACATTTCATATTTTGGCCTCAACCGCTTTCTGTGACAGAGAATTCCACAGGCTCCCCACCCTCTGGGTGAAGAAATGTAGTAATTGTGATAGAGATGTACAGCACACAAACAAATCCTGTTGTGCGTGCAACTTGTGCATGTCAACCAGGTATCCTAAATTAATCCAGTTCCAAAACTTCTCCTCAGCTCAGTCCTAAACAGCCTACTCTGTATCCTTAGACTGGTTCTGGACTGCCTAGTCATCGGGAACACCCTTCCTGTGTTTACCCTGTCTAGTCCTGTTCAAATTTATAGGTTTCTATGAGAGCACCTGCTCATTTTTTCTAAACCCTAGTGAATATAGTCCTAACCAATCCAATCTGTTTTCATATGGCACTCCTGATATCTGGGGAATCTAGGTACATCTTTGTTGCACTCTCTTTCCCAAGAGGGGATTTGTTGACCAGATGGCTTTTATGACAACTCATGGTAGTTTCATTGTCCCCTTCAGTGAGACTAGCTTTTAATTCCAGATTGGTTAACAGGATTTGAACCCATGACCCCAGACCATTACCATGTGCCATTCAGATTTTTAGCCCAGTAACATTACCACTGCGTCACTATTTTCCGTCCACTTGCTTCTGAATATTTTAAGAAGATGCCTTGCAAAGAAAGATCCTGGAATTGAAACAAACGGCTTCCATACGTAGAACAACAAATATGTCCCTGCACCATTTGCTATACGTTTGAATCATAGAATCCCTACAGCGTGGGAGCAGGTTATTGAGCCCAGAGGACCTCTGAACAGCATTCCCCACAGACCTACTCCCCTTTACATCTTTGGACTGTGGGAGGGAACTGGAGCACCCAGAGAAAATCCATGCAGAATGTGCAAACTGTACACAGACAGTCACCCGAGGCTGGAATTGAACCCAGGTCCCTGGTGCTGTGACGCAGCAGTGCTAACCACCGAGTCACCATACCCCCTCCAAGTTCAGTCACTGCTGCAATGTGAGAAACAAAATGTCCCATTGTGTACAGCAAGCTTCCACAGACAGCATTCTGATGGTGACCAGACGGTATTTTTCCTTTACCTGATGCAGAAGGGACTCACAAATCCACCTCACTACACAACGGTCATTCAGTACGAAGGTGATGCCAATCCATTGTTTCAAGAGACAGATGTTTATGGAAGTCTCTTAGTTTGCTATTTGCTCCCTCTCAAGCCAATCTTTTTACTTTCTCTTGCTGCACCCTTGTTCAACGCTAATTCATTTTGCTTTCTTCCTTGTTGCTCCTCTCCTTTCCGACTCATTAGATCTTCTTGATTAAGGAGAAAGAATTTGGTTCCGTCATGCAGTAAGGTGACCGCAGATGTTCCCATGCCGCATCCAACTTGCGAATTACACAACATTTTGGAATGGAGACTGATGAAAAATGTCAAACCAATCAGGCGTGCAGTAGGCTATCCAAACCCAGCAAAATCTGGGCCAATATCTATATTTTAAACTTTGTTTTGAATTTCTCATTGACCTTTTTGAAGTTGGCTTGTTTGGTTTGCCAGTCTAATATCACAATATCTTTCTATCCACCAAACAAAAATCCTGAATGCAACATTGACGCAAAGTTATTTTGCTGTCCAGTCAGCCTCAAACATCATCCCAATGCTTTCATTTCACGCTGTTTGTCTGATTGAAGGTGATTGTCAAGGTCCTATGTAGTCATTCCAATGCGTTCAAGTCCAATCTGTCATTACCTAAATGTGATACCGTATAAGATCATTCCTAACCAATAAAAAGCAAAGTGGCATGGTGGCTCAATGGTTAGCACTGCTGCCTTACGGCGCCAGGGACCCGGGTTTGATTCCAACTTCGTGCGACTGTCTGTGTGGAGTTAGCCCTTTCTCCCCGTGTCTTCATGGGTTTCCTCTGGGTGCTCCGGTTTCCTCCTAAAGTTGAAAGATGTGCAGGTTAGCTGAATTGGTCAGGCTAAATTGCCCATAGTGTTCAGGGATATGTAGGTTAGGGGCATGAGTCAGGGGTAAAGGTAAAGTAATGGGGAACAGGTTTGGGTGGGATATTCTTGGGAGGGTCTGTGTGGACTTGTTGGACCTAAGGGCCTGTTTCCACACTGTAGAGATTCTATACAAAGTGTTCGATCCTCTCCACTGTGGACTGAAGTCAAGGCTAGAGGCTACTGCAGAAAAGCCCTTGTGCCAACTCAACAGTGCGGTTTTGGTCACCACACTATAGAAAGGAGGTGGAGGCTTTGGAGTGTAGGCAAATGAGGTTTCCCAGGATGCTGCCTGGATTAGAATATATGAGCTATAAGGAGAGGTTGGGCATACTCAGATTGCTTTAATTAGAGTATCGAGGCTGAGGGGTCACCTGGTAGAAATATATAAAATTCTGAAAGGCATTTTCATTAGAAATGGGTGTCACTGGGAAAGCCAGCATTTCTTACTTCTCCCTAATTGCACTTCAATGGAGTCCTTTGCTTGGGCCTATTTGGAGGGCAGTGAAGGGTAAACCCCATGGCTGTGGGTCTGGAGTCACGTGTAGGCCAGGTCAAGTAAAGACGGTAGATTTGGGGAGGCAGTGGCCTATTGGTAATATCACTGGACCAGGCCAGCCATGAGTTTAGGGTGCCTGAGCGCCAACTGCCAAAGCCAATCATCTCCGCCGAGCTCAAGGAAGGCATTCAAATGTGAAGATGATAAAGGCAGTGTTTCAGAGACTCCCTAAAGGCTTTCCTCAAGAAAGCCAACATAGATGTCAACGCATGAGAGACCCTTGCTCAGAAACACTTGGTGCCAAGAGGAAGTATAGACAAGGAACCAGAGAATGGAATGCCAAAAGTAAGGAACCAGAGAAAAGAAGCCAAGTACCTTCTGGAAATTAGATTAGACTAACTACAGTGTGGAAACAGGCCCTTCGGCCCAACAAGTCCACACCGACCCGCCGAAGCACAACCCACCCATACCTGTACATTTACTCCTTACCTAACACTACGGGCAATTTAGCATGGCCAATTCACCTGACCCGCACATCTTTTGACTGTGAGAGGAAACTGGAGCACCCGGAGGAAACCCACGCAGACACAAGGAGAATGTGCAAACTCCACACAGTCAGTTGCCTGAGGCGGGAATTGAACCCAGGTCTCTGGCGCTGTGAGGCAGCAGTGCTAACCACTGTGCCACCGTGGCACCCTAATGTGTGATGGGAGTTGGGGCTCTAGGATCAGGCTCATCAGCCACACAAGGAGCCACAGAATCCATGACTAGTGAGACAGAATTTCCTTCATGGACAATCATACGCCTTAGCAAGTGATTGCCAATGACGATGGTGAGTAATCCAGAATCCCAGATTAATGTTCTGGGGAAATAGGTTCAAATCCCAGCACAACTGGTGGTGAAATTTGAACTCTGGAATAAAAAGCAAGCTTAATAGTGATTATGCAACCACTGTTGACCCCATCTGGGTCACTAACGTCCTTTAGGGAAGGAAATCTGTTGACCTTACCTGGTCTGGCCTACACATGACTCCAGACCCACAGCAATATGGTTAGTTTTTAACTGATAATCTGGGCAACTAGGCATGGGCAATAAATGTTGGTCTAATCATCAACACCCACGTCCCATGAGTGAATTATTAAAGGATAAACAAAATCAGAAATTGCTGGAGGAACTCAGCAGCTCTGGCAGCATCTGTGGCAAGAAAGCAATGTTAACGTTTTAAATCCAGGGATGCTCAAGATTAGAGGGAGCAGATTCAGCACTGAATTGAGAAGAACCGTCACCCAAAGGATTGTAAATCAATGGAATTCTTTGCCCAGTGAAATAGTTGACGGTACTTCAGTAAACGTTTTTAAAGGTAAGATAGATTTTTTTGAACAATAAAGGAATTAAGGTTTAATGTGAGCGGATGGGTGGATGGAGCTGAGTCCACAAAGAGATCGGCCATGATTTTATTAAATGGCGGCGCAGGCTCGATGGGCCAGATGGCCTACACCCGCTCCTAGTTCTCCTGTTCTTATGTTCTTCAGAACTGATAGCAGCTGAAGATGAGTTTGGGGTGAGGAACGTTGGAGGAGGTGAGCAGACAGGTAAAGACCGAGCTCAGAGAGGGGGAAAGAGAGAGAGAGAGAGAGATGAAAAGAGTAAGCACCCTAGTGGATTAATGGTAGTCAGCCACAGCAGATGAGAAGCTAAATAAGTAAGAATGAGAGTAGGAGAGAGAGGGTTGGCTGTGCTGAAAGTAATCCATGTCATGATAGGACCAGGGTGTGGGGTTGGATAAAAATTATGGAAGGATAGAATCAGGCTCTAAAGTTATTGAACTCAGTGTCGAGTTCTAGAGGTTGTAGGGTCGCGCATGTGGAAAATGAAATGTTGTACTGTGAGCTTGCACTGAGGCACACTGGAACAATGCAACAAGTCCGAGACACACGGGTTGGTGTGGGAACGTGGTGTTGTGTTGGAGTGTGGGCAAGTGGACCAGAACCTCAACATCCCAATGGGGCACAGTTGGCACTTACCAAGTGACATGCTGTCCATGATTTCACAACCCCAGCCCTTGATTTGAGTCTGGTGTGTGTGGCAGTGTGTGGCAATGTGATCACAGAGGGCATGGATATGCCTGTACTCTGCCAGCTCAGCCCCTCGGGACATCAATTCCATTTCTCTCGGTCCTTCACCCAGTCACCCCACCCCACACTGCAATGGCACATGTCCACCGTCTCATTAGAAATGTAGAACATTGCCTCTTGAACCTAAACAAGCTACCAGCCTCCACTACCATCCCCAGGAACCTTGCACAGCTGGGCAGCATTCCCAGTTTGAGCCTTAACGCATCTTTACATCTCCCGGAGGGTGGGCTTGATTTGGATCTCACTGCTGAGAAGGGACTGGAAGCAGATGAGGGGTGTCAGCACTGGCATCTCAAAGTGCCATAATCTGCTGGGCTATGGACCAAAGGCTAGAAAATCCGCTTGGGCTCGGGGTCTCATTGCTCAGCCAGAAGGCACACGATGGGCTGAGTGGCCTCTTTCTGAGTCATAATCGTACTTTAGAACAGTGCTCGCAATACTGTGAGCCTGATCAAAGAACCGGCCTCTCCAGCGCCTCAGCAGGACGGTTGGACGCTACTGAGAGAAAGCAGAAATCAGGAAAGCTCATCCATTGGAAATCCAAGAATAATTGCGGATGTAGGAAGCTCAGCAGAGGCCACCGCCTGTGGCTGAATTGCTGGGCCCTGTTTTTCTGCCCATGGTCCCTTCTTCGAAGGATTCCAGTTCCAACGTTACAAGTGGTCCATCTCTGTGGAGCTACACTGGGTCTAAATACTGTAACTCCCTCCCTTTCTGCACTTCAAGAGTCCTACCTCTGTCCCAGCAACCCCAAGGACTCCAGAGGTTCAAGAAGGCAGCTCATTGCCAGGGCAATAGGCGATGGCTGATAAATGCCAGCCCACATATCATGAATGAATAAGAAAGGCTTCTGGTCTCCGAATGTCTTGGGGCCAGGGATGAGCTACACTGCTGTGGGTAAAATGCGGTAGTAATGCAAAGTCACCCCTCATTGGGATCTCAAATGATCCATGGAACGGCACGATGGTTAGCTGCCTCACAGTGCCAGGGACCCGGGTTCGATTCCAGCCTTGGGCGACTGTCTGTGTAGAGTTTGCACTTTCTCTCTGTGTCTGGGAGTGGGTTTCCTCTGAGGGCTCCGGTTTCCTCCCACAGTCCAGATTAGGTGAATTGGACATGGGAAATTGCTCCATACCGCTCAGGGATGTATGGGTTAGGTGCATTAGTCAGAGGAAATGTAAAGTTATAGGGGAATGGGTCTGGGTGGGTTACTCTTCAGAGGGTTCAGACTTGTCGGGCCAAATGGCCTGATTCCTCACCGGAAAGATTCTATGATTCTGTGACCCACAGCGTGTCAGACAAACAACTTGCTACCCAAACCTTCTAAGTAAATGGCCCCAGCAGTGGGGTTGAGCTGTCTGGGAAAATTCCGTCCATTTGGTTCTGACTGAAATGAATGAATCGCCCTTGGCTTTCCGTTTTATTGCAGACTTAAAGGGTCCAAGTTCAAGAGCTCGTCTTCCAACACAGTTAACAGGCAGTGAGCTCCAACTCTGCTGGCTGCCTCTGTCTCCAGTCAGCTGCAGCTTTTAGCTGTTGGGATAAGTGGTTACTGCAGTCAGTTTGAAGGTTGGATTAAGTGGGGTCAAGTTGTTGATTGTTAAAGAGGCAGATCAACTCCAACACACTGGTGTATCACTACCTCTGAGACAGGAAAGCTCCAGGTTCAAATCTTACCAGCTCCAGTGACGTGGAAAGATATTGTTGAACAGGTTGACTAGAAAACATTCTGAAGTGGGGTTGGGGTGTGGGGGTAGGGCAAGCCAATGCAGTGTGGATTTTGTAAAAGACTGGGCTCAGTTGCACAGAAGGAGGCCATTAAGCCCATCATATAAATGCCAGCGCTTCAGAAGACTTACTTCCCCCTGCCCTTGCACATTTCCCCATTGAAAGTGTGCAGTTCTTCATTAAACATGGCACTGGCAGCTTTGCTCTGGAGGCAGCAATCCCAACGTCACCAACCTCTCCCTATATTGAAAACCTCCCATAGAGATATACAGCATCGAAACAGACCCTTCGGTCCACACCATCCACGCCAACTAGACATTCCAATCTGACCTAGTCCCATTTGCAACACTTCGCCCATATCCCTCTGAACCCTTCCTATTCATGTCCCCATCCAGGTGCCTTTTAAATTTTGTCATTGTACCAGCCTCCACCACTTCCTCTGGCAGCTCATTCCTTTTCACGTCTGTGTGAAACAGTTACTCCTTAGGTCCCTTTTAAATCTTCCCTCTCTCACCTTAAACCTATGCCCTCTGGTTTTGGACTCCCTCCACCCGAGGAAAAAAGACCTGTCTATTTACTCTATCCATGCCCCTCATAATTTTATAAGCTATGATCTTATAAATGAGATCATCCCTCTCCAGGGAAAGGAGCCCCAGTCTATCCAGCCTCTCCCTATAGCTTAAACCCTTCAGTTCCAGCAATGGCCTTGTAAATCTTTTCTGCACCCTCTCAAGTTCAACAACATCCTTCTTGTAGAATGCAATCAGAATTGAACACAGCATTCCAAAAGTGGCCTCACCAATGCCCCGTACAGCTGTACATGACCTCCTAACTCCTATACTCAATGTTCTGGCCAATGAAGGCGTGTGTGCCAAACGCTTTCTTCACCTGCATCTTGGGATGTTTTTGAGTGGTAAAGGTACCATTTGCAAGTTGTTATTTTTCAATTAAATCATTTCCATTCAGTGCAGGAGTCAGATGAAAATATGAGCGTGAACAGCTCTTTTTAAAAAATCATCATACATTTTTGCTTCATTTACTGTTTTCCTCAAATATGTTGTGTCTGGCATGCATTGCAAACTGTCAACATTCTTGGTTTTTGCATAATACTCAGTGCATCTCTAACAATGAAGAATGGAATTTAACACCATCGCCCTGATTCTCCCCAATTCACAATTCAGACAAGCACTGGGAATGCTGATTCATGACATTACATTGAAAAGTAAAGTATTGTTGACCCTACTTCAGTAAACGCTTTTAAAGCTAAAATATTGTTCCTTTTTTGAACAATAAAGGAATTGAGGGTCATGGTGTGTGAGCAGATGGGTGGAGCTGAGACCACGAAAAGAACAGCCATGATTTTATTGAATGATGGAGCAGGCTCAAAGAGCCAGATGGCCTACCCCTGCTCCAAGTTCTGATGTTGTTATGTTCTTGTTTTAGAACATAGAACATAGAAAAATACAGCGCAGTACAGGCCCTTCGGTCCTTGATGTTGCGCCGATCCAAGCCCACCTAACCTACACTAGCCCACTTTCCTCCATATGCCTATCCAATGCCCGTTTAAATGCCCATAAAGAGGGAGAGTCCACCACTGTTACTGGCAGGGCATTCCATGAACTCACGACTCGCTGCGTAAAGAATCTACCCCTAACATCTGTCCTATACCTACCACCCCTTAATTTAAAGCTATGCCCCCTCGTAATAGCTGACTCCATACATGGAAAAAGGTTCTCATGGTCAATCCTATCTAAACCCCTAATCATCTTGTACACCTCTATCAAGTCACCCCTAAACCTTCTTTTCTCCAATGAAAACAGCCCCAAGTGCCTCAGCCTTTCCTCATACGATCTTCCTACCATACCAGGCAACATCCTGGTAAACCTCCTCCGCACCCGTTCCAGTGCCTCCACATCCTTCCTATAGGATGGCGACCAAAACTGCACACAATACTCCAGATGCGGCCACACCAGAGTCTTATACAACTGCAACATTACCTCAGGACTCCGGAACTCAATTCCTCTACCAATAAAAGCTAGTACGCCATATGCCTTCTTCACAGCACTATTTACCTGGGTGGCAACTTTCAGAGATCTGTGTACGTGGACACCAAGATTCCTCTGCTCATCCACACTACCAAGTATCCGACCATTAGCTCAGTACTCCATTCATTCTGATAGTTCCCTGCTCCCATCCTGAGAAACATCTTCCACTGGTGCCTCCAAAGTTATGCCCACCAGAAAAGAATATTCTATCTGAGGTTTAACAATTACTGAGAATGGTGAATGGTAGCTTTCTGGCAATTGTAGTCTCATTACTAAATCATGAACCCTATAGTCCTTCCTGAACAGTTTATTCAGATGATGGGTCTGGGTGGGATGCTGTTCAGAGGGTTGGTGTGCGGTCTATGGGCCAAATGGCCTGCTTTCACGTTGTCGGGATTCTGTAATGCCAGCAGAAAATACATGCTGTCATCAACTTCTGCACTACTTGACATCCCATTTTGCTAACAAGTCTTGAAATAAAAGGAAAAGTCTGATAACATACATCTGCATAGAGCCACGAGGTATAGGGACAGAAGGTGGCCATTCAGCCCATCAAGTCTGCTCTGCCATTCAATGAGATCGTGGCTGATCCGATCATCTTCAACTCCACTGTCCTGCCTTTTTCCCCATAACCCTTGAATCCCCTTCCTGATTAAGAGCCTGTCTCTCTGAGCTTTGAATTAATGATGCAGGCTCATCAGCCCTCTACAGTAAAGATTCACAACCCTCAGAGAGAAGGAATGTCTCCCTTTCTGCCTTAACTGGGCATCTACTTCATCTGAGATTATTTCCTTTGGTCATACGCTCTCCCATAGGTCACCTCAATCAGATATTTCCATCATAAAATTGCATGGTCGCACCTGCTATGCATATTTCCACCAGTAGATGGAGCATCTAAAGGTGAGCTCCATGTACCTGTTGCAAATGTGTTGCTGGTCAAAGCACAGCAGGCCAGGCAGCATCTCAGGAATAGAGAATTCGACGTTTCGAGCATAAGCCCTTCATCAGGAATAAGAGAGAGAGAGCCAAGCAGGCTAAGATAAAAGGTAGGGAGGAGGGACTAGGGGGAGGGGCGATGGAGGTGGGATAGGTGGAAGGAGGTCAAGGTGAGGGTGATAGGCCGGAGTGGGGTGGGGGCGGAGAGGTCAGGAAGAGGATTGCAGATTAGGAGGGCGGTGCTGAGTTAGAGGAAACCGACTGAGGCAAGGTGGGGGGAGGGGAGATGAGGAAACTGGAGAAATCTGAATTCATACCTTGTGGTTGGAGGGTTCCCAGGCGGAAGATGAGGCGCTCCTCCTCCAGCCGTCGTGTAGTTGTGTTCTGCCGGTGGAGGAGTCCAAGGACCTGCATGTCCTCGGTGGAGTGGGAGGGAGAGTTAAAGTGTTGAGCCACGGGGTGATTGGGTTGGTTGGTTCGGGCGGCCCGGAGGTGTTCTCTGAAGCATTCAGCAAGTAAGCGGCCCGTCTCCCCAATATAGAGGAGGCCACATCGGGTGCAGCGGATGCAATAGATGATGTGTGTGGAGGTACAGGTGAACTTGTGGCGGATATGGAAGGATCCCTTGGGGCCTTGGAGGGAAGTGAGTGTGGAGGTGTGGGCACAAGTTTTACATTTCCTGCGGTTGCAGGGGAAGGTGCAACTACACGACGGCTGGAGGAGGAGCGCCTCATCTTCCGCCTGGGAACCCTCCAACCACAAGGTATGAATTCAGATTTCTCCAGTTTCCTCATCTCCCCTCCCCCCACCTTGTCTCAGTCGGTTTCCTCTAACTCAGCACCGCCCTCCTAACCTGCAATCCTCTTCCTGACCTCTCCGCCCCCACCCCACTCCGGCCTATCACCCTCACCTTGACCTCCTTCCACCTATCCCACCTCCATCGCCCCTCCCCCTAGTCCCTCCTCCCTACCTTTTATCTTAGCCTGCTTGGCTCTCTCTCTCTTATTCCTGATGAAGGGCTTATGCTCGAAACGTCGAATTCTCTATTCCTGAGATGCTGCCTGGCCTGCTGTGCTTTGACCAGCAACACATTTGCAGCTGTGATCTCCAGCATCTGCAGACCTCATTTTTTACTCCATGTACCTGTTGCCCCAACATAATCTTCTTATTAATCTTGAAATGAAATGGTGAGGTTTTCATTTACTCAGAGGAAAAATCAACAGGATATTGAAAAATCTTCTCACTCTCTTCGAACAGCCTAACTTCTTGGTTTTGAAATGGAAAATATTTGACTGGACAAGGTGATTGGAGATCGTGGAGACATAGAATCATAGAAGGAGACCATTTGGCCCATCTGGTCTATGCTAGCTATCTGTAGATCTATGCAAGGTAATGAAACCGCCATAAGTGCATCTAGCCACAGCTTAAATCCATATCCTCCTGTTCTGCACTGTGCCTCCATTAATTTTCTTTTATTCTTTTCATGGGATGGGAAGTCCAGTGATTGCTGCCCATTCCTAATTGCTCCCAAACTGAGTGACTTGTTCAGGACATTTCAGAGAGCATTTAAGAATCAGCCCCATTGCTGTAAGTCTAGACCATGAATGAACCAGCACTGATGACTGTTGTCATGGGCAACTATTCCTGAGACTTTCAATTCCAGACTCTACAAATCAAAGTTATTGCCACAGATGGATTTAAACCCATGTCCCCACAATGTCAGCCTGAACTTCCGGATTAGTAAAATACAAACAGAAAGTGCTGGGGAAATTTAGCAAGTTTGACACCATCCGAATAGAGAGGGGGGGGGGGGGGTGACACTGAATTAACGTTTCAGACCTATTAATTTACTGGCTCATTGACCCTACCTCTAACCATCATTTGCCCCCACCCATCTCTGCCCCTTCCCATTATCAAATCGATTGAGTTGATTGTCCAACAGGGGCTGATCTGGATTGATTGCTTTGTTAGCGCCACATCCTATCTCTTCATCACCAATGCTCATTAGCGGCAATGTTTATCAGCTACAAGAGGGTCAGATTGCTCAGTTGGCTGGACAGTTGGCTTACCATGCAGAGTAGAGTCAACAGTATGGATTCAATTCCCATGCCTCACTCCTCGCCTGAGGCATGGGAATTGAATCCAAAGAAACTACCACCAGTCATTTTTAATGAAAACGCACCCCTATGGCACTCTGGGGCTACGATGGAGATTATCTTCAGGAAATGCACCAAAAATCCTTGGACAGCACCTTGCAAACTCACAACCACTTCTATCGAGAAGGACAAGGGCAGCAGATACCTGGGAACATTACTCCCTGCAAGTTCCCCTCCAAGCCACTCACTGTCCTCACTTGGAAGTTGTAATAAAAGGAACTTCATTGATTGCTGAGCACCAAAATAGAGCCAGCACTTGATGCATTGTTAGGCTGGTGCCAGCACAGGACAGACTATTGCCCTACTTTTTGGTGTTGGTTTCTGCCAGTTTGCTTGCTTTTGCTTTCAGGACCAAGATATGATTTGAAGTCAGCAAGATCTCAACTTCTGATGGCTACCTGGAATGATCCAGACAGACTGAATCCATGCGATCCTGGAATGGTTCACTCACGGATCCAGTCTTGGGCACAGTTCTGGTACTCCGCCAGTTTCTCAGGTTCCTGTATGCAAATTAGCTGCATCTTCAGAAGTATTCCATTCTCTGTGAAACACTCAGGGAACATCCTGATAGTGTAAGAAGTTTAATAAAAAGAGAAGATCTTTCTTTATAGTGTTCTGGAGGGATAGCAGCACGAAACAAGGCCATTCATCCCAAGGTCCCTTTGCATCTATTCTTGAATCTTTGAAACATTTTTCCTTTCTTACTTCATTTAACTGAATGTTTGGGGGTGGGGCTCACTGGATACTCTTCTCTGCTAATGATTTTCAAAATTGAACATCTCAGAAATGCTTTTAGTACCACATTTTGCAAAAGAACGCATTTGAACATTGAAATTATCAGACAGGAGAGTACAAGGTCACCCTCCGGGATGATACAATGCTCTGAGTTCAGCTGTTTTTCTGTGTTTGTCTCAAAGTCAAAGTGCAAACATCGGAACTGGACAAGGGAGGGGCTAATGCTCCAAAGCTAGATTGTCCAAAAATCACAGTCACAGGAAGTGCTGATCTTCTGGGAAAACAAAACTTCCATTTATATCCACTTCCTCCGAGCGATTATTTAAATAAATACTGCTGATTGGATTTTAGACTTGCAGCGAGTAAAATCATAATTCAGTTAATTGTGACAGAGCTGCAGTAGGCCATTCAGCCCTTTGAACCTACTCCATCATTCAATCCAATCATGACCGATCGTCCAGCTCACTCCCCTTTTCCACTTTCTCGTCATATCCTTTGCTCCCTTTAGCCCTCAGAAACATACTTAATGCCTTGTCATAAACATACAATCTTTTGTCCTCAACTGCTATCTGTGCAGAGAATTCCACAGGCTCTCCACTCTCTGGGTGAAGACATTTCTCATCTCAGTCCTACCCCATTTCCTTTGACTGTAACCCCTGGTTTTGGACACAGCACAGACATGAATAGTCTATAAATATCCAGGAGTAACTATATAATGATTCTGAAAGACCATAAAACTGTCAGATATAGGAGCAGCATTAGGTTATTCAGCCATTGAGTTCACTCTGCTAATCATTCATGGACGATATGTTTCTCAACCCTATTTATCAGCATTCTACTCATAATCCTTCAACATCTTATGTGGCAAAGCATTGCACAGATTCACCACCATCTGGCTGAGAGATTCCTCATCATCTCAGTTCTAAAGGGTTGTCCCTTCACTCTGCAGCTATGCCTTCAGCTCCTAGTTTCTCCTGCTAGTGGAAATACCTTCTCCATGTCCATTCTATCCAGGCATCTCAGTATTCTGTAAATTTCAATCAGGACCCTCCCTCATCATTCTAATTTCCATTGAGTTAGTAAAGAAGGCATTTGTTATGCTTTCCTTTATTGGTCAGAGCACTGAGTATAGGATTTAGAAGGTCATGTTGCAGCTATACAGGACATTGGTTAGGCCACTTTTGGAATACTGCATGCAGTTCTGGTCTCCTTGCTATGGGAAGGATGTTGTGAAAATTGAAAGAGTTCAGGAAAGATTTACAAGGATGTTGCCAGGGTTGGTGGATTTGAGCTATAGGGAGAGGCTGAATAGGCTGTGGTTGTTTTCTCTGGAATGTCAGAGATTGAGGGGTGACCTTAAAGAGTTTTATAAAATCATGAGGGGCATGGATAAGGTTAATAGACAAGATCTTTTCCATGGGGTGGGGAGTCCCGAACTAGAGGGCATAGGTTTAGGGTGAGAGGGGAAAGCTTTAAAAGGGACCTCAGGGGCAACTTTAGGATTGATGGCATCAAGACTCCCCACATATGACCAGCCAGCAGCAAACAGTCGAGAAATTTTTGAAAACAAATTATTTTGACCTTTGGATAGCATGTGAAGGTCAAGCGTGTACTGACCTCAGCCTGACCACATTAGATTAGATTAGACTTACAGTGTGGAAACATATGACCTACAGACTAATACAAAATGTCATTTGTGGTAGACCGTCATTATGGAAACTAAGGAGACTTTACATTTTGCAATGTATTGTAATGATTTGCAAACTGAAATGCATATACTCATTCAAATCTTATTATGCTAGACATTGTTTTTCTTTTAATGATCGTCTGATCTGTAATTACTTGTTTTATTTTTACCATCACAATTTGGCGCATACCATCATGTTGACAAAGCAAGTATAAACCACTTGTTTACCTAACGATGTTAAAGCTTTTTGACACCAAAGCGTTCTGCCTGATACAGTCCTCTTTCAACATTCTCACTGACGACGTTGCGTAACTGTGGTTCATAAAATCTATGATGTGTAATCCAGTATCTCCCCGAACTTGCAGCCTCCACAAAGAAAGGCACGAACAGAGGATGATTTAGAGATGTCGGTTTTGGACCGAGGTGTACAAAGTTAAAAATCACACAACACCAGGTTATATCCAACGGGCTTTTTTGGAAGCACGAGCTTTCGAAGCGTCGCTCCTTCATCAGGTGGTTGTGGAGAATAAAATCGTAAGACACAGAATTTATAGCAAAAGTTTACAGTGTGATGTAACTGAAATTAAATATCCTGTGTTGAAAAAGACCTGGATTGTTTGTTAAGTCTCTCATTTTTAGAATGAACATGTTGGTTTCAGTCCTTTCATATGTTAATCTCCGAACATGTCAAAGTTACATTCTCAAATGAACTTTAACAATAGATGTCATGTCGGCCTAGATTATGCATTTAAAGTGTGAGCTGCCCTCTGTGAGACTGTCTGTGCCAAATTGGTCAGATTGATTCAAATCTATAAAATGGATTTACAGAGTCTTACATGGATTCATGATGTAATTCTCAAGTGCAAATTCACCCACAAACTTTTATGTGCGTATGTGCATGTGGGTGTGATGCGCTGATCACCTCCAAGCCACACACTGGATACGATGGGCTGAATGGTCACAAATTATGCTTTCTGCCTTTGTCACTCCCTGAGTCCCCCAACCTGGACATGTGTTATTAATGCTTCAGTAACACAGGCTCCATAAACTACAACTCCTTACATTACAGTTCACTGACAGCTCGTCACCACATTGAATAATTTGGGGTCAAGGTTCAATACTGTCATATAAGCGTATAACTGTCTGGAAAGGTTATCGCTGAGGAATGCCTTAAGCACCGGGGAAAGGCAGGAAAGTGCACTTGGAGATTGTCAGATCAACCATGATCTCATTGAATGGCAGAGGAGACTTGATGGGCTGAATTGCCTTTGTCTGTACATACATCTTATGGTCTTCCATAGAATTGAGGGAGAGCTGACAGTGATGGGGTTCAGGATTGATTTTGAAGAGCTGGGTGTTGATGTTAGATTTAAAAGGATGAGAATGGAAGGGACTTATCATCGTATTATTCCTGATGAAGGGCTTATGCTCGAAACGTTGAATTCTCTATTCCTGAGATGCTGCCTAACCTGCTGTGCTTTGACCAGCAACACATTTGCAGCATCCTCACCATTGTACAATGGATAACTTAAAGTTAGTTTCACAGGCCAACAAGGTTTGCTCAGTCATTTTGAATTTGGCACATCATTAAAAATCCAATTACACCTCTTCAAGCAATGTGTAAGTTGTGCAAAAGTGCAAGTTTCCGATGAAGGACTTATGCTCAAAATGTCAACTCTCCTGCTCCTCGGATGCTGCCTGACCAGCTGTGCTTTTCCAACACCTCACTTTTCGACTCTGACTCTCCAACATCTGCAGTCCTCACCTTCTCCAAAAGTGCATGTCCTTGTTGATTCTGTGATTTCTAATGAAATGAAGCCTGAAGAGGTGATCTTTGACACTTCAATCCATTGAAACCATCGAGAGCCACTTCTCAAATTCTACGCTGACATGTGCAGAGTCCGGATGTCATTCTCAGAATCAGGGAAGATGGTTAAAGCTGACAGTTTTTCCATCATTGCTTCCACACGATCTGGTCCAATCTCTCCATGACTCCCTCTAACCCCAGGCATAAGACCATTAACAAGTCTCCTCAAAGCTTTCTAAAGTTAGACTGTCTCAGCTTTCTCAATAGTTGTAATCTCTTGGATCTGGGACCTCCAGAATACTTTACCATTGTAAACGTTTCCCTTTTACATTGTAACTTTTACATTGTAAAAGTTTCCTGTCCTCGCCCATTGGAATGAAGCAAAAGCCACAGATCTTTTACATTAAATATTTGTGTGCTCTGTAACTTTGTGGTTTCCCCCCCTTTCTGATGACTGGATCACCAACTCTGTGGGTTGAGGGCTTTTGGAGTGAAAGTTGAAACCGGAGATCAAGGGATCTTAATGGAAGTAGAGATTTAGTTGTCCAGTGACAGAGGGATTAGTCACAGTTATTTATTAATGTTTTGAGCCCCATGGAGGCGGCTGAGACAAATCCACACCAGAGAAACCACATTTTGGGAGCATTAATTGTTTGTAATTCACCCATGTACTTTTTTTCCACTTCCCATTTGTGAAGTGGAGACCACACCAGACCCTTTCTGTGAGGAGTCAGTGTCAGGTCTAAACCACAGACCAAAGGGCAGCTGAAGGATTGCCTCACTACAGGTTTAGAATGATCTCCAGCCTTTCCATTCACAGACTCCACTCCACTCCCACACTGTTTGTGTCCCGAATTCAATATCACCAGGTCGTTGTTAAGGAAAGTATTATGTTCTCATTATGCCTTGTTTATTCACCAAGTCATTGCAATGTCAATATCAAATTCAATATCACCAGGTCATTGTTACCACTCTAATCCAGACTCTGGTTTCCAGCATCTGCAGTCATTGCTTTTACCTTGTTGATTTTAACCCTACTGCGAATCCTCTTGCAAGGATGCCTGCCTTGAAGATGTTTTCCTCCTCTCTCTACAAGAATCTCAGAGAGTCGCTCTCCCACTACAACTCCCTATGCTACTTTCTCCCCACCCCCACCCTCCTCTCATTTATTTCTCCACCTTTCAGGCTCTCTGCCTGTATTCCTGATGAAGGGCTTATGCCCGAAAGGTCGATTTTCCCTGCTCCTCGGATGCTGCCTGAACTGCTGTGCTTTTTCAGCACCACTCTACTCCTGTTGTTAAAGAAAGTATTATGTTCTCACTATGCCTTGTTTTTTCCACCAGGTCATTGCAAAGTCAATGACAACTTGTAAGACAACTTTAAAAATCACACAGCACCAGGTTATAGACCAACAGGTTTATTTGGAAGCACTAGCTTTCAGAGCACTGTTCCTTCATCAGGTGGTTGTAGAGTATAAGATTGTAAGACACAGAATTCATAGCAAAAGTTTACAGTGTGATGTAACTGAAATTATATATTGAAAAAGACCTGGATTGTTTGTTAAGTCTCTCATTTATTAGAATGACCATGTTGGGTTCAGTTCTTTCACATGTTAATCGCAGAACTTGTTTAAAGTTACATTCACAAGAGAACTTTAACAATAGGTGTCATGTCGGCCCAGATAATGCATTAAAGGTGTGAGGTGTCCTGTGTGAGGCTGTCTGTGCCCCAATGTTCAGACTGACTCTAATCTAAAAAACAGATTTACAGAATCTTACATGGATTCATGCAGCTTTTGAGCAAAATAAAACGTAATTCTACAAGTACAAATTCACCCCATAAATTTATATATGTGTGTGTGTGTGTGTGTGTGTGTGTGTGTGTGTGTGCGCGTGTGTGTGTGTGTTGGGGGGATTATGAGTGTCTGTGAGAGAGTGTGTGTGTGTGCATGTGTGTATGTGTGTGAGTCTGAGTGTAAAGGGGTATAGGTCTGTGAGAGGGTGCATGTGGGAGCATATGGGGAAGAGGTTGTGTATGAGAGAGGGTCTGCGTGAGTTATATGTCTTGTTGTAAGACAATTCATTGTGCCATGGTTAACTCCATATTAAGTGTCAAAAAATGTGGCACTGGAAAAGCACGGCTCATCAGGCAGGCTCTGAGGAGCAGGAAAATCCATGTTTTGATCATAATCTCTTCATCAGGGATGTTGATGAAGAGCTGATTCCTGATGAAGGGCTTACGCTTGAAACGTCGACTCTCCTGCACCTCGGATGTGGCCTGACCGGCTGTGCTTATCCAGCACCACATTTTTTTTTAACTCTAATCTCCAGCAACTACAGTCTTCACTCTCTCCTTTATATTAAGTGTCGCTTGTTGTGATTCTGGGGAGCTCCAGCCTGGTGTGGCAGCCTCTGTTGCAATCGTTAAGGGAGATGTTTTAGCTCAGTTGTCTGGATAATAGTACAGAATCAGGCAATTCGGCCCATCAAGTCCACGCTGACCCTCCAAACAGCATCCCCAACCAACCTCCCCACCCTATCCCTGTAACTCTCCATTTCCCATGGCTGATCTACCTAGCCTGCAGCTCCCTGCACACCTTGGGCAAGTTAGCATGGCTTTTCCAACAAACCTGCACATCTTTGGACTGCGTGAGGAAGCCAGCACACCTGGAGGAAACCTATGCAGACGCGGTAAATATACAAACTGCACACAGACCGTCACTCAAAGCTGGAATCAAATCCAGGTCCCTGACGGTATGAGGTAGTAGTGCTGACCACTGAGCTACCTTGCTGTTGAGTTGCTGTAATACAGATATAATGCTAGCAGTGTGGGTTCTATTCCTACATCAACTGAGGTCATTATGAATGCTTTACCTTCCTAACTATACCCCTTGCCTGAAGTGTGGCTACCTTCAGGTTAAATACATTACCCACTGTCCCCTTCTATGACAGGGTGGGACTGTGGTGACCTTACCCTTACTGCATTTGTTGCAGGAGAAGAAGCCAGGGGTTAGAGAAAAATGCAGCTGTTTCTCCTGACCCGATCTTGTCCAGCAGAGCTTTTGTGTTTACGCTTGTGTTTGCCTCGTCCCATTGCCCCTTAATAAGTGAACTGCCATTAGCACCGTCACCCAGTTGTCCGTGCCAACACCCACCATTTTGCAGGGCTGCCTGTGGTTCGGATATCAGGGGGATGTATCACAGTGACTAATTCACCAAAGAGAAGGTCTTTAGGTTTATGGCAGCCACCAGTCAATGACTGTAGCTAAAATGTTGTAGATATCATTGCTGTGTCAATGAGTGCATTTTGATGAAATTAGCACATGCCAGGACCTCTGACTCAATAAACAAACACCAGAGACACTCAGCAGCTTTGGCAGAATCTGTGGAGAGAGAAACTGAGTAAACATTCCAAATCTGGTATAACTCTTCTTCAGAACTGGACCGGAGCCTGAAAAGTTAATGCTGTTTCTCCCTCCACAGATGCTGCCAGACCTACAGGAGTTTCTCCAACCTTCTGTGGATTTGTTTCAGATGTCCAGCGTTTGCAGTATTTTGCTTTTAACCCTTTGACTCAGTGACCTTTCCCCACCAAGAGATCCCAAACGATTTTGTCTGAGAGCGCGAAGCCTTCTCTCGTGCCTGGCCTATGTTGTCCAGGTCTCATCCCCAGTGGATGACCTCACTGAGAACACACCGATGCAGCTGCTGGCTTTTCTTGCTCGACCATCTGCCATGGAGGTGCTGAATGGTGAAGGATCAACAAGAATGAAATGTTTGTTTTCCATCTAATATAGTCAAGCTGCCTTTTGGGACCTTATCAGTCAGCTCACGTCTTGGGTCGGAGATTGGTGTACAGTTCCCTCTACAGTGTGAGGAGCACTAACTCTATGATCCCATGACTCATTTGGATCTTCGCCACCTTAGTCTCTTTTTTCTCCCTTTTTTTTCAGAAACCAACAGCAGCAGGAGCACACCGACTGTGGCACCAGCCAGCACTGAGTCAGTGCTCTAAACTGAGGAGACTCTAAATCGCCTGGTTATTTTGTCTTATCAATTTCCGCCACCAGAAAGGAAGGAAACACCCAAGTGGCCAGTGACAAGCAGTGCCATCTTCTGGTTTTTTCTTTTTGTTTTAGATTAGATTAGATTAGATTAGATTACTTACAGTGTGGAAACAGGCCCTTCAGCCCAACAAGTCCACACCGACCCACCGAAGCGCAACTCACCCATACCCCTACATTTACCCCTTACCTAACACTACGGGCAATTTAGGATGGCCAATTTATGTTCTTTCTTTTTCTTTTGAAACCCTCACACTACCGCCTAACTAGGGTAGTGCTTATATTTGCTGGATTAGTGGTGCTGGAAGAGCACAGCAGTTCAGGCAGCATTCAGGGTGCAGCGAAATCGACGTTTCGGGCAAAAGCCCTTCATCAGGAATAAAGGCAGAGAGCCTGAAGTGTGGAGAGATAAGCTAGAGGAGGGTGGGGGTGGGGAGAAATTAGCATGGAGTACAATGGGTGAGTGGGGGAGGGGATGAAGGTGATAGGTCAGAGAGGAGAGGGTGGAGTGGATAGGTGGAAAAGGAGCTAGGCAGGTAGGACAAGTCCAGACAAGTCATGGGGACGGTACTGAGCTGGAAGTTTGGAACTAGGGTGAGGTGGGGGAAGGGGAAATGAGGAAACTGTTGAAGTCCACATTGATGCCCTGGGGTTGAAGTGTTCCAAGGCGGAAGATGAGGCGTTCTTCCTCCAGGCGTCTGGTGATGAGGGAACGGCGATGAAGGAGGCCCAGGACCTCCATGTTGGGCCACGGGGCGGTGTGGTTGATTGGTGTGGGTGTCCCGGAGATGTTCCCTAAAGCGCTCTACTAGGAGGCGCCCAGTCTCCCCAATGTAGAGGAGACTGCATTGGGAGCAAAGGATACAATAAATGATATTAGTATATTTTCCCCAGCACTCATGTTGTGTGTGTGCAGACATGACCCACACACTGAAAGATGACAGGTGTACAAATTTTTATTCAATCTCCCCCACCAGGAAGAAAGGAAACCGTCTTAGTCTTTACATTGATTTTCCATTTTGACCCTTGGTGATCTTCAGTATTCACAGTGATGCAGCCCTACAATTTAATTTAGATAAATGCAAGGTGTTGCATTTTGGTGGGTTAAACCAGTGCAAGACTTACACAGTCGATGGCAGGGCCCTGGGGAGTGCTACAGAACAAAGAGATCTCGGGATACAGGTTCATAACTCCTTGAAAGTGGGGACACAGGTAGATTGGATGGTGAAGAAGGCTTTCAGCACACTTGCTTTCATGGGTCAGGGCATTGAGTATTAGAGTTGGAATGTCTTGTTACAGCTGTACAAGTTGTTAGCGCGGCCACATTTGGTGTACTGCATATAGTTCTGTCACCCTACTACAGAAAAGATGTAGTTAAACTAGAAAGACTATAGATGGACAGGAGGGTTGAGTTATGAGGAGAGGTTGGATACGGTCAGAAGTCTTTCCCTGGAGTGTCAGAGACTGAGGGTGACATTATAGAGGTCTACAAAACCATGAGAGGCATAGATAAGACAGATAGCCAACAGCTTTTCCCTAGAGTAGAGGAGTCTAAAACCAAATGACGTACATTTAAGGTGAGAGGGAAGAGGTATTAAAGGGTCCAGTGGGGTAATAACTTTCATACAGAGGGTGATGAGTGTCAGGGACAGGCTGCCAGAGGTAGTGGTGGAGGACAGTAACATATCGTCATTTGAGAACATTTAGACAGGTACATGGTTGGGATAGGGATGGAGGGGTACGGATCAAACGCAGGCAAATGGGACTAGTTAAATTGTGAAAACTGGACAGCATGGAAATGTTGGGCTTTAAACCTCTGTGACTCTATAACCTTTAAATCTACAACCTGCATAATGGTTTCATTCCTATGTCCTTATGTTTAAAGACAGCCCTTTTGGTTTTTCAATCCATAATCAAAACGACACAGACTATAACGAAATTAGAAGATATACATCTTGTTTTTGTACACAAGCTTCTCCTTTCACCCAGTAGCCCCTCTGTCCTTGTTCAAATCTCACCCTCTTAGTATCAGCTTTCTGTTTTAAAATTCCCACACTTTTCCCCAATCCCACACACATTCAGATTCTTCAAGCCATATCCCGTACGGGGATGTTACTGCACACCCCTGGAGTAGGTGGGATCTGAGTGTGTGATTCCTAGCTCAAAGGTAGGGACACCACAGCTCCCCAGCCTTACCTATTTATTTTCTTTCTATATCTGGAAGTGTTTGACACACCCAAAGGGTTGTGAATCTATGGAATTCCCTGCCCAGTGAAATGGTTGAGGCTTCCTCAGTAAATGTTTTTAAAGATTAGGTAGATAATTTTTTGAAGAGTAGAGGAATTAAGGGTTATACTGAGCAGGCAGGTAAGTGGAGCTGAGGCCCTGAAAAGATTAGCCATGATTTTATTGAAGGAGGGGGGTTAGGCTCAATGGGCCAAATGGCCTACTCTGCTCCTAGTTCTTGTATTCTTATGTTACGTTTACAACCAGAAGGTGTTTTTCCTGCCACCAAATCACCAGGGTTCTTTTTATCTGTTATCTTTCACAACAAAATCACTCTCATTTTCAATTAATTTAATTACACACAATGCTTGGCATAATTTAACTTTACTTAATTTTACTTGTTTTGATGATTACGTATAACTTCTGTCATTAGTATAATTGATTTGGAGACGCCGGTGTTGGACTGGGGTGCACAAAGTTAAAAATCACACAACACCAGGTTATAATCCAACAGGTTTATTTGGAGGCATTAGCTTTTGGAGCGCTGCTCCTTTATTTGATGAAGGAGCAGCACTCTGAAAGCTAGTGTGCTTCCAATTAAACCTGTTGAACTATAATCTGGTGTTGTGTGATTTTTAACGTCATTAAGATAGGTGGTGTGGTGTGGCAACTTATAAAACATTTCACAGTACTTTTCATGTAAAGGTACAGGTGGCAATAACCTTCTATTCTAAGGGATACCAGCCTTATCCTTTGTTGATTGTTCCTGTTCAGAGTTGTTATCACATAAGCAGATTGGACTTGAATGCAGGCCTCCTGCCTCAAAGGTAGGGACACTACCAATGCACCACAAGACCCCTTCCAGCCTAATCCTTTCTTTTATTGCACACGGCCTCATCCTTCAGTTCTAAAGAAGGGTCACTCGACCCAAAACATGTAACTCTGATTTCTCTCCACAGGTGTTGCCAGACCTGCTGAGCTTTTCCAGCAATTTGTTTCTCATTCTTCTGTTTTCTCTCTCATACCCAGGAGGGCTGTCTCACACACAACTGAGCAACTTGACCCCTACTGTGATTCTTTGTTTTTTCCTCTGGAAACATAAGCCATCACCTGTAAAGCACCAGTGGAGCCAATGAGATATTTACATGCAACGACAAAGACACAGCCGTGGCCTGGTTATATTTTCTATTCAACCTGTTCAGCAATGTTATTACACTCTCCTGGAGCAAGTGGGACTTGAACACAGGCCTCCTACTTCAGAGGAGGGCAAACCACTACAAGAACCCTCCTTACACAGCCAAGCCATCTTTTAATACTTGTGCATGTGTACCTCTATTGCCATGTGGAGATAATTACAATTTTCTTTTATTTGATTTATTACTGTAACATGTACCGACAGTGAAAAGTTTAGTTGTGTGTGCAGTGCAGGTAGACCATACCATACCAAGTGCATTAGGATAATAGAACAGGGCGAGGGAATACAATGTTACAGGTGCAGAGAAGGTATACAAACAGCGAGATCAACATTAAATTTGAAAGTTGAGAGGTCCATTCAGAAGTCTCATAGCAACAAGGGTAGAAGCTGTTCTTGAATCTGCTGGCATGTGTGTTTAAGCCTTTGTACTTTCTGCCTGAAGGAAGAGGTCGGAAGAGATTATAACCGGGGTGGGAATGGTCTTTGATCATGTTGGCTGTCTTCCCGAGGCAGCGTAAGGTGTAGATGGAGTCAATGGATGGTAGGTTGACTTGCGTCAGATCTCTTGCAGCCCTCTGGAAATTCTGGGAGTGTTTTAACCTGACTGTGTGGGTGAGTAGTTAAATGCTCCTGGCTACTTACTCACTGGAAAGCTGCTTGATTGCAATGTGTCTGATTTTTAACCTGTGTTTTTTTTTAGTAACTTTATTTCCCAATCAATCTGTTCAGAGATGTTATGACAATCTAACGTTTACAGACTGCCCTTTACTCAGTTCACCTGTTCGTTCTCCCACTCCAGCGCAATCCCTACCATAAAATAGCAGCTTCCTTGCTCCCCCCTGCCAGTATCATTGAGACTTACCCCTCTCCATTCCAATTCACCTCCTCTCATTCTCCAGTGGCCTTGACAATCACACCCATTATCTTCCATTCCCAAGGATTCCTTTCTGTCCAGCCCATCATCTTGTGAACCTACGCTTCTGAGCAGCCTGTTCATTACAGACCCTGTTTCATTTCAGAATCAACATGGGTTAAGCCCCTACCGGTGCAATATACAGATGCTAGCCAGTGTGGCTGGCTCACTTGGACATATTGGTGGGCCCAGTCAGTTTGGGGAGACCGTGATGTAGTGGCATTGTCACCAGTGATCTAGTAATCCACCAGCTCAGGTCAGTGTTCTGGGGACATACATGAATCCCACCATAGCAGATGGTGAAATTTGAAGTCAATTGAATGCATTAAAGGCTAGTTTGATGTAACCACTGTTGGTAGTCATAAGAATCCAACTGGTTCAGTTGTAGCCTGCAGGAAAGGAAATCTGCTGTCCTTATCTGTTCTGGCACACATAAAAGTGACGTCAGACCTTAGGCAATGCAATTGACTATTAACTGCCCTCTGCAATGCTGGAACAAGTCACTTAGTTTTAGGGTATGCTAGGAGCAGCATGAAGCTTCCTGAAAAATGAGGTGTCAACTTGTTGAAACTACAACACAGGACTTACTCACATGACAAATGGCAAGTGATAGACAGAGCTAAGGGGTCCAGAAACTACCGGATCCAACCTAAGCTTTGCACTCCTGCTTCGTCCTGTGGTGAATGGTGGTTCACTGGAGGAGGAGACTCCCCATATATCCCCATCCTCAATGATAGGGCAGCCCAGCACATACAGTGGGAGAAGATAAGGCTGAATCTTTCACAGCAACCTTGACCCCGAAGTGCCAAGCCCATTCTGTATACAGTAGGCCATTCAGGACTGGGATGAGGAGAGATTTCTTCACTCAGAGAGTGGGGACCATGGGGAGTTCAGAAGCAGCTGAAGACAAAACATTGAATGTTTTCAATGAGTTAAATATAGTTCTTGGGACTAAAGGGTATGGGGGAGAAAGCAGGAACAGGAGACCGAGTTGGATAATCAGCCATGATCATATTGAATGGGGGAAGCCGGCTCAAAGGGTTCAATGGCCTACTCCTGGGTTTCTATGTTTTCCCCCTCATTGACTTCTCTATAGCCACTGTTCAGTGTCCATCTCATCACTACTGTCTCTCTACTCAATGTCTGCTGCTTAGTAACTATACTCCCTTCACTTCTCCAGTTCTACAATGCACTAAGATAGGCTCAGACAGAATCCCTGCATTGTGGGAGCTGACCATTTGGCCCACCAAGTCTCCAAAGAGCATTCCACCCAGTCCTACATCTTACCCTATCACACCACACGTCCCTCAACACTATGGGCAATCTAGCAGGGCCAATACACCCTGACATGCACATCTTTGGACTGTGGGAGCAAACTGAAACAAACACAGGGGAGAATATGCAAAGCCCACTCTGACAGCCACCTGAGTCCGGAACCGAACTGGGTACCCTGGTGCTGTGAGGCAGCTGTGCTAACCACTGAGCCATTATACCAGGTTTTAGTTCTCATTGTTGCTCCCCTCCATCCGCTGACCTGTTCTCTCCTGCTGTCACCATGTCCTCCTGGGGCACAGTTCACCGAGTGGGGGCAATTCCACCCAATCCAGCCGTGCCTCTGTGTTTAATTATTGTGGGGGTGGGTGGTGGGGGAGCAGTTTGCAATGCAACTTTAGCTGGAAGGTTACAATTTGAATTTCATATTCAACCCTTCTGATTTTGAGCATACACTGGTGAACCAATGGTATCAGTTCTACCTATTTGAGTGCATGCCATAATCTATTCCAAATGCTGGCCTGGCACATTCCTCACACACCCCCTCTCACATGCCTGGAGACCTCATCAGCTGCTTTCACTCTCTGCTGTGTTTAATTAGTGTTTACACAGATCTGTGGAATTCCAAGACTTTTCTTGAAAGATATATCATCCACTGAAAATACTTTTCATCTCCCTGTGGTTTAGTCTTCCCCGGCTCTGTTTTGTGTCTGCTTCAAGGATTTCCAACATGGATTGAGTTAAACCCAGGAGGGTGCTCACTCAGGCAGCTTTCAATTTGGGGTGTCCATTACATTCTGTTTGCTCACCGATCCCGGGAATCCATTCTCCAGGCCCACCGTGGGCGGCACGGTGGCACAATGGTTAGCACTGCTGCCTCACAGCGCCTGAGACCCGGGTTCAATTCCCGACTCAGACAGACTGTGTGGAGTTTGCACGTTCTCCCCATGTCTGCATGGCTTTCCTCCGGGTGCTCCGGTTTCCTCCCACAGTCCAAAGATGTGCGGGTCAGGTGAATTGGCCATGCTAAATTGCCCATAGTGTTAGGTAAGGGGTAAATGTAAGAGTATGGGTGGGTTGCGCTTCAGCGGGTCGGTGTGGACTTGTTGGGCCGAAGGGCCTGTTTCCACACTGTAAGTCTAATCTAATCTAAAAAAAATCTGGACCCCACCGTGGAGTCTTAGAAATGTACAAAGTTTAAAAATCATACAACACCAGGTTATAGTCCAGCAGGTTCACTTAGAAGCACTAGCTTTCAGAACGCTGCTCCTTCATCAGGTAGCTAGTCATGTACAGCTTGGAAACAGACTCATTGGTCCAACTCATCAATGCCAACCAAATATCTTAAATTAATCTAGTCCTTTTTAACCAGTATTTGGCCCATATCCTTTTCATATACCCAGATGTCTTTTCAATGCTGTAATTGTACCAGCCTCCACCACTTCCTCTAGCAGCTCATTCCACACACGCACCACCCAGTGTGGGAAAAAGTTGCCCCTCAGCTCGCTTTTATACCTTTCCCCTCTCACCTTAAAAATAATTTTGGACTCCCCTATCATAGGGAAAAGACCTTGGCTATTCACTCTATCCATGCCCCTCAAGATTTTATAAACCTCTATCAGGTCACCCCTCAGCCTCCGACGCTCCAGGGAAAACAGCCCCAGCCTGTTCAGCCTCTCCCTAATCCTCCAACCCTGGCAACATCCTTGTACATCTTTTCTGAATCCTTTCAAGTTTAATAATATTTTTGCTATAGCAGGGAGACCGAAATTTAACAGTGTTCCAAAACCACCAGCCGCAACACTTCCAAATCTATTTCCAGAGCTCCCAGCAATCCTAAGATTAACCACCCCCCACCCCGGTATTGCTTGCTGGTGGCACGATGGCTCAGTGGTTAGCACTGCTGCATCACAGTGTCAGGGACCTGGGTTCAATTCCAGTTTTGGGTGACTGGGTGAAGTGTGCATGTTCTCCCGGTGTCTGTGATGGTTTCCTCAGGGTGGTCCGGTTTCCTTCCATGCTCCAAAGGTGTGCAGGTCAGGGTGGATTGGTCATGTTAAATTGTCCATAGTACCCAGTGATGTGCAGGTTAGGTGCATGGTTCAGGGGTAAATATAGAGTAGGGGAATGGGTCTGGGTGGGTTGCTCTTCGGAGGGGCTGTGTGGACTTGTCGGGCTGAAGGGTCTGTTTCCACACTGTAGGGATTCTATGATTCTAGTCACTTTGCAGTCCTGGGGCTCCAGTTGATGGTTCTCCTGCAGCACCAAAGGCCTCTCCTGTGCTGACGACAAGAGCTGCCTGCATCTGATTGGCTGGCAGCATTTGGCAGATCTGTCTTCCATGGGGGTTCTGAGTCTAGAGGAAGACTCTCTGGTGATGGAGCAACGTGTCCGATTAGCTTAGCCTTAGAGTCATAAAGATGTACAGCACAGAAACAGATCCTTCAGTCCAACTCATCCATGCTGAGCAGGTATCCCAAACCAACCTAGTCCCATTTGCCAGCACTAGGCTCATATTCCTCTAAACTCTTCCTATTCATATACCCATACAGATGCCTTTTAAATGTCGTAATTGTACCAGCCTCCACCAAGTCCTCTGGCAGCTCATTCCATACACACACCACCTTCTGTGTGAAAAAGTTGTCCCTCAGCTCCCTTTCATATCTTTCCCCTCTCACCCTAAACCTATGCCACATAGTTCTGGATGTTCAGCTTGTTGTTCAGCGGGCTTTCCCAGGGAGAGGTGACCAGAGCCAGGCACGATGAGCTGAGTGGCCTCTTCCTGAGCCATAAAAAAGCTGTCGTTCTGTGAACACAGGTGCCTCGCAGGTTGGGGAAGCTCTCCGACAACATTCCATCCAGTGTCTCCTCTACAGAGGAGCACGGAACCGGGGCACGCTGTTTCAGGGTGTGGATCTCCCTTTTCAAATGGAGTGGAGGAGGAATTTCTTCTCTCAGAGGACAATTAGTCTGTGGAATTGCCTTTCCCAGAGAGCAGTGGAGGATGGGTCATTGCTGACATCCATACCTGATTTTCATTTACCACGGGAGGTGTTATAGGTGTGGCGGGGGTGGGGTCAAGAAAGTGGAGTCAAAGTGACAATGAGCCATTAATTTATCAAACGGGGGAGATGACCTGATGGACCAAACAGATTATTAGATCACAAGACCATAAAACAAAGGAGCAGAAATTAGACCATTCGGCCCATCAAGTCGGCTCTGCCATTCAGTCATGGTTGATAAGTTTCTCAAACCCATTCTCTCACTTTCTCCCCATAACCTTTGATCCCTTAATACTCAAGAACCTGTTTTAAATATACTCAATGACCTGGCCTCCACAGCCTTCTGTGGCAGTGAATCCCACAGATTCCCCACTCTCTGGCTGAAGAAGTTTCTCCTTATCTCCGTTCTCCTTTACTCTCAGGCTGTGCCCTCGAATGCTAGTCTCTCCCACCAATGGAAACATCTTCCCAACATCCACTCTGTCCAGGCCATTCATTATTCTTGCTTTGGTAGATGGGAGTGGGTGACACTGTGATAATATCATTGGGCTAATGCCAAGGCCCTGCTTTGGGAGGGTTCAAGTCCCAACAGAGTAGTTGGTGGAATTTGAACTTAGTCATTAAATCTGGAATTGGAAGTTAGTCACCATTAATGGTCCCCATGGAACTATCATGGATTGTTGTTGAAATCCATTTGGTTTACCCTTAGGGAAAGAAATCTACTGTCCTACATGTGATTCCTATTCCATGGATCAGGTGTCACAGTGGCTCAATGGTTAGCTGCTGCTTCAAAACCTAGTTTCACCCTCAGGTGATTGTCAGTGTGGAATCTGCACATTCTCCCCGTGTCTATGTGGGTTTCCTCCAGGTGCTCTGGTTTCCTCTCACAGTCGTGCAGGTTAGGGTGGTTTTGCCATGATAAATTGCCCCATAGTGCCCAGAGAAGTGCAAGCTGGGTGGATTAGCCTGGGATAGGCTAAATAGGTGGGTCTGATTGTGATGCTCTTTGGTGTGGATTCGGATGAGCCAAATGGCTTGCTTGGATAAATGCAAAGTGATGCATTTTGGAAGGTCAAACTCAAATGCTGATTATAGGATTAAAGACAGGATTCTTGGCGGTGTGGAGGAACAGAGGGATCTGGGTGTGCAAGTACATAGATCCCTCAAAGTTGCCACCCAAGTGGATAGGGTTGTTAAGAAAGCATATGGTGTTTTGACTTTCATTAACAGGGGGATCGAGTTTAAGAGCCGTGAGGTTTTGCTGCAGCTCCACAAGTCCCCGGTGAGACCACACTTGGAATATTGTGTCCAGTTCTGGTCGCCCTACTATAGGAAAGATACAGCGGCTTCGGAGAGGGTGCAAAGAAGGTTTACCAGGATGCTGCCTGGCCTGGAGGGCTTGCCTTACGAAGAAAAGTTGAATAAGCTCGGACTTTTCTCTCTGGAGAGAACGGGGAAGAGAGGAGACCTGATCGAGGTGTACAAGGTAATGAATGGAATAAGTAGGGTCAATAGCCAGGGTGGATTGACTGATATGAGGAGTCATAGTTTGAAGATATTAGGAGGAAGGTATAAAGGAGACGTCAGAGATAGGTTCTTTACACAGAGAGTTGTGAATGCATGGAATGCGTTGCCAGCTGTGGTGGTGGAAGCAGAGTCTTTGGGGACATTTAAGCGACTGCTGGACACGCACATGGATAGCAGTGAGTTGAGGGGTGCGTAGGTTAAGTTACTATATTTTACATTAGGATTAAACCTCGGCACAACACCTTGGGCCAAAGGGCCTGTTCTGTGCTTGTACTTTTCTATGTTCTCTGATTCTGTGCTGATGTGGGTGAAAGCAGGAATAGGGAACTGAGTTGTATATTCAGCCATGATCAGATAGAATGGTGGACAGGGCTGAACGGCCTCCTCCTGCTTCTAGTTTCTGTGACCCTTAACTGCCCTCCAAGATGGCTTAGAAAGCATAGAGTTTGAGGACAATTTGGGATCAATGCTGCCCTTATCAGTGATGTTCCCACTCCGTGGGAGAATGAAGACTTCTTAGGAATAACAGGTGGGAACCAATAGACAAAGGTAAGGAATTTCTTGGCAATTAAAGCAACAGATTTAATCAAAGTGGGGGGGCAAAGGATATGTCACAGTCTGTAACATTATTTCATTTAGCGATGAAACCAGAAGCAAGTTCACACATGTCATCGGACAAACCTTCTATTTCCTAACACTCACTTCTGTTTCGTTGCCCCAAGGGCATTATCTCTGACGGTAAGATGACAGACTCACTGACTACTTGGAGATTTTTGAACCTAGCGATTAATTAAGTCCTTGGAATGGCTGACACAGCACAGCCTGCTGAGTTAGAAGCAGACTGGGAGGGAACTTTCACAGCCTCAGCATATCCTAAAAAAAATCTTTGCGGCCAATCAATACTCGCCATGTTGCAGAAATGCACACAGACCCAAAGGCCAACAATCAGAAATGAGATAATGATAACAATAATAATAATAACAAACCATGAGAAACAAAAGGCAGACCCCTGCCTGCCTGTCTGGGGAGTGTTTGATGGGGACAGTGTAGAGGGACCTTTGCTCTGTAACTAACCCTGTGCTATCCCTGTCCTGGGAGTGTTTGGTTGGGTTAGTATAGAGGGATATTTGTTATATATCTAACCCTGTGCTATCCCTGTCCTGGGAGTGTTTGATTGGGTTAGTATAGAGGGATATTTGTTATATATCTAACCCTGTGCTATCCCTGTCCTGGAGTGTTTGATGGGATTAGTATAGAGGGATATTTGTTATATATCTAACCCTGTGCTATCCCTGTCCTGGGACTGTTTGATGGGGTTAGTATAGAGGGATATTTGTTATATATCTAACCCTGTGCTATCTCTGTCCTAGGAGTGTTTGATTGGGTTAGTATAGAGGGATATTTGTTATATATCTAACCCTGTGCTATCCCTGTCCTAGGAGTGTTTGATGGGGTTAGTATAGAGGGATATTTGTTATATATCTAACCCTGTGCTATCCCTGTCTTGGGACTGTTTGATGGGGTTAGTATAGAGGGATATTTGTTCTATATCTAACCCTGTGCTATCCCTGTCCTAGGAGTGTTTGATGGGGTTAGTATAGAGGGATATTTGTTAAGTATCTAACCCTGTGCTATCCCTGTCCTAGGAGTGTTTTATGGGGTTAGTATAGAGGGATATTTGTTAAGTATCTAACCCTGTGCTATCCCTGTCCTGGGAGTGTTTGACAGGAACAGTGTAGAAGAAGCTTCACTCTCTATCTAATCCTAATCTATACCTGTCCTAGGAATGGGACAGTGTAGAGAGAACTTTACTCTGTAACTGGCTGTACTGTGGCTGCCCAGGGAATTATTCTGTTTACTTATTTTAAACATGGAAGAAAAACAGGCTTTTTCCTGGCTTCCATTAATGAGCTGAACATCTCACTGGAAAATATATTGTGTGCCTGTTGCTGTAGGGAGTGTTTTGATTCTGGAATAGGTGCCAAGTTTTCCAAGATCTCAAGGGTAGACCCTTGTTGTTGTTATGATTTATGGTCAGACGCAAATTACTGTAGAAAGTAGATCTGCTGCTCTATAAAATGAGAAACCTGTTTATGTGACTGCCTTTTGCAATTTCAGGCTGTCTCACAGTAATTCACATCCAATACAGTACAGTCAGTTTGTAATGTAGGATCAACTGCAAACAATATGTGCAGGGCTACGGGGAGAATGCTGGTAAGTGGAGTTGAAATGCCCATCAGCCATGATTGAATGGTGGAGTGGACTCGATGGATCGAATGGCCTTACTTCCACTCCTATGTCTTATGGTCTTATGGTCTTGGGGCAAGGCTCCCCCAAACAACATTACAACTGAATCCTCTTAATGACAATGGTTGAGGCACAAGATACTAGAGTGAGCTCCTCTTTGAAATAAAAATGTTGACAGGTCATCTCAGTTCCTCTGAGGGTGTCGACAGTTCCTCTGCTTCACATCTCTTTGAAAAGGTACCATCTCTGTTGGTGCTGCACTCTCTCAGTACTGCACTAGACTGAGAGTGAAGACTGTAGTTGCTGGAGAGTCTGAGTCAAAAAGTGTGGTGCTGGAAAGTGCCCTCCTCCACCTCCAAATCCAGGCCACCTGATGACTGGAGGCAGAACGTCTCATCTTCCGCTTTGGGACCATTCAACCCCATGGCATCAATGTCAATTTCACTAGTTTCCAAATCTTCCCTCCCACCACCTCATCCAAGACCCAACCTTCCAACCTGGCACCATGCTCTAGAACTGTGCTACCTGTCCACCTTTCCACTCCACCCTCCATTTCAATCTATCACCATTTCCCCTCATCTGCATCCACCAATTGCCTTCCCAGCTACCTCCCCCTAGCCCCACCCTCACCTTCCTATTTATCTCTCAGCCCCCTCCTCCTCCCACATTCCTGACGAAGAGCTTATGCCCGAAAAGTCGACTCTCCTGCTTGTCAGATATTGCCTGACCCGCTGTGCTTTCTCAACCCTGCACTAGAGTGTCAGCCCAGATTTATCTTCAAAGCTTCTGCAGTGGAACTGTGCTACAAATTTCACTTTATGTTCATTAATTTACAGGATAGGACAGACAGTGGGAACGCCAGCATTAAATCAATTTCCCTTTCATTGGATGTGGGCATCATTGACTAGGCCAGTATGTAATTCTAGATGGCAATTAAGACACAACCACATTGCTGTGGGTATGGAATCACATGTAGGCAGTTATCCTTCCCTACGGGACACTAATGAACCAGGCAGGTTTTTAACAACAAACACCATTAGGCTTTTTATTTATTAAACCCCAGATTTTTATTATTTTCAAACTTCCACCATGGGGGTGTACTGGGATTCAAAACCATGTCCGTAGAACATTAATCTGGAACTTGTTAGTCCAGTGATATTACCATTATGCCAATTCTTCTCTCATTGCCCCTTGAGAAGGTGAGGGTGAGCTGCCTTCTTGAACTGCTGCAGTCCATGTGCCATAAGTAGACCCACAATGTCCCTTAGGGTTGGAATTCCAGGATTTTGACCCAGCGACACTGAAGGAACAGCGATATATTTCCAAGTCAGGATGATGAGGGGCTTGGAGGGGAACTTGGACATTCCCATGTATCGAGGAGAAAGTGAGGACTGCAGATGCTGGAGATCAGAACTGAAAATGTGTTGCTGGAAAAGCGCAGCAGGTCAGGCAGCATCCAAGGAGCAGGAGAGTTGACGGTTCGGGCATGAGCTCTTCTTCTGGGGCTCATGCCCGAAATGTCGACTCTCCTGCCCCTTGGATGCTGCCTGACCTGCTGCGCTTTTCCAGCAACACATTTTCAGCTCATTCCCATGTATCTGCTGCCTTTGTCCATCTGGTCTGTGCAGCTCATGCATTCCGAAGTTGCTGTTGAGAGAGTTTTCGTGAGTTTCCACAATGAGATGGTGAAGATTGTGATCAATGTGTGTCAGTGATGGAGGGAGCTGAAAATGTGTTGCTGGTTAAAGCACAGCAGGTTAGGTAGCATCCAAGGAACAGGAAATTCGACGTTTCGGGCCAGAGCCCTTCATCAGGAATGAGTGATGGAGGGAGAACATGTTTAAGCTGGGGGACGGGCTGAGTAATTGGCATTATCAAGAAGTTGCTTCAAATCCATTCACCATTTCTGTAACCGACGTGCGTTTGCAGTATATTGCCAGCCCATGAGAGCAATCATTATCACTGAGAGACGATATGGCCAGTACTTTATGAAAGGAACATTCGGCCAATCGAGATAATTCTAGCATTCAATAAGCCTGACACCACATCACTATTTATGTTTGTCATGACCACCCTGTGATGTAAGGGACACCCCAGGTTCTCACATGCGTTCACTGTCCAGCTACCAAGTGCAGGAGAGTGAGGGCAGCCATTTACCCAGTGAGGGCAGGGTCAGGCTCTGTGAGTGACACATTCTGTAGTGGAATGGCCCAGTGACAGCCCATCCACCTCACTCCCTGGAATCACTCACACCCAGGACAGCTTTTCTTTCTCTGTGAAACCACGTGCTAGGAAAAGTCAGCACCCTTTGTGAAGGCAAGATGATCAGGAGGTCCAAAGAAAGACTTTGATTAATCCATTTTATAGTGGTTGCAATATTGTAATATATTAATCCTAAAAGACCGTAGGAAATATGAACAGGAGAAGGCCATTTAGCCCCTTGAGCCTGCTCTGCCATTCAATAGGATTGTAGCTGATCTGACATTCCCAATGTTCACTTTCCTGCCCTTTCCCGAAAACCCCGAATGATCAAGAATCGCGCTCTCTATCTCAGCCTTCAATACACACAAGGACTCCACCCCCATAGCTGTCCATGGCAGGGAGTTTCAAGGACTTGTAACCCCAGTAGCCCAGTGGTTAGCACTGCTGCCTCACAGTATCAGGGGCCCCAGGTTCAATTCCAGCCTTGGGTGACCGACTGTGTGTAATTCCACACAGTCTCGCCATGTCTGCATGGGTTTCCTTCTAAAGTCCACGGATGTGCAGGTTAGGGTGGATTGGCCATGCTAAATTGTCCACAGTGTCCTAGGGAAGGATAGGGGTATAGGTCTGGGTGGGTTGCTCTTTGGAAGGCCAGTGTGGACTTAATCTGTCAAATGGCATGCTTCCACACTGTACAGATTCTATGATTGTCTGAAAAAAGAAATTTCTCCTCATCCCCCTCAGTCTGAAATTGGTGCCCCTTTATTCTGAGACTGTGCCCTCTGGTCCTCGACTCTCCCAGGAGGGGGGAACATCCTCTCAGCATTGACCCTGTCAAGCCCCTTAAGAATCCTGGATGTTTCAACGAGATCACCTCTCATTCTTCTAAACTCCAGGGAGTTGGGTCCCAGCCTGTTTAACCTAAGGCAATTCCTCTGTACTAGGGGTCAGTTAAAATACTTAATTGGCCATAAAGCATTTCAAAATAGTCTGAAATCAAGAAAAACACTATGTAAATAGAAATAGAATACAATAGAATCCCTTCAGTGTGGAAACAGGTCATTTGGCCCAACGACTCCACACCAACCCTCCAAAGAGTAACCCATCCAGACCCATTCCCTATTAGGTATTTCTAAATGTCAGTTATTTCTTTTTAACTTCAAATAAACATAACAGATTCAAAGGGGGGCCATGACTAAAGCTTGAGGAGTTACCACAATAACTCACAATGTTTGTCTAACATTCTACCTTTTATCTGCCAACACCTGAAATCCAGAAACTGATGGGATACCACTTTTTAAAAAGCCTAAAGAAAGTGTGTAGGTTAAACAGCAGAGCAGCTGCAAAAGGAGAGAACGTGGGTTTTATTACAGCAAGTGACAGCTTACAGAGGAGAAAAACAAACAAACAACCACCCATTCAAAACTCCCTTCAACATCTGGCATCAATCCCACTCTGATAACACTTGCATCCAGTTATAAGCTTAACCTGTCTGTACAGCAGACGGTTGTCTTACATATCACAGAGTTTTCTTTCCGCGAACAAAATTCCCTCAGATATCACACTGCCACCAATATCACCAAGTATCACTGATCTGAATCAGTCTTTCAGAGGGGCTTTCCATTACAGTCACAGGAGACTCTTAAGGGGCATTTCCCCAGCCATTGGGTGTTGAGGAATAATTATGGATTTTCCTCGCGTCACCAAAAGCATAATTATACACATTATTCACCAGAATATTGTCATTTTCTGGGCAGGGCAGGAAGTTAAGAGTTGGGAAAATGCCTGAACTATGGGATGGTCAGATCAGAGAGAGACAGAGGCTATTTGGCCCATTGTGTCTTTGCAAAGGTCACTGTCCAGTTCTCTTTTGCAGGTTTTTGTTGTACTCTCTTTCAAAGATCCTTTCACGATGTGAAGGTGCCGGTGTTGGACTGGGGTGGACACACTCAGATGTCACATGACACCAGGTCACAGTCCAAAGGTTTACTTGGATTCACAAGCTTTCAGAGGGCTGCTCCTTCATCAGGTGAAGTCATTCAAACCTTTCAAGTAATATACTCCAAGTTATAACAATTCACACAAAATATATTTTCTTTATGTCACCTTGGGTGTTTTTCACAGTTACCTGAAATCTGTGTTCCCTTCTGCTAATGGAAACAGTTTTCTTTTCATTGATGTGGCCATCGCTGACTGGGCCAGCATTTACTCCTCATTCCTAATTATCCCTTCCAGATGCTGCCTGACCTGTTGTGCTTTTCCAGCAACATCCTTTTCAACAACATCTTTCCAAGTCAGTTTGGTGAGTGGTTTGGAGGGGAACTTGCAGGTGGGTGGTGTTGTTATTTATCTGCTGCTGTTAACTTCCAGATGAAAATGGACTTGAAAGGTACAGTCTAAGGAGCCTTGGTGAAATTCTGCAGGGCGTGGATGGAAGGGAGTGGATGGTTGTGGATACAGTGTCAATCAAGCAGACTTTAACCCTGGATCTGAGCTGAAACTCCCAGTGCAGTGCCAAGAGGGTGCTACATTGTCAGTGGTGCTGTATTTCAGATAAGACGTTAAACTGAGGCACCTATTTGTTTGGGTTAAGTAAAAACTTGAGGTTATTACTGAAGGTAAGATACAGTTCTTGTGGGAATGTCCTGCCCAAAGACAAAGGCCCTCCCCATTTATCTCTCCACCCTGGAGGCTTCCTGCTTCTATCTCTGATGAAGAGCTTTGGCCTGAAACGTCAATTTTCCTGCTCCTCGGATGCTGCCTGAACCTGCTGTGCTTTTCCAGCACCACTCTAATCTAAAAGCTAAAGGCATTGTGGGTCAATCCACAGCACATGGGCTGCAGCAATTCAAGAAGTTAGCTCACCCCCACCTTCTCAAGGAGCAACTAGGGACGGGCAATAAGTGTTGGACCGGCCAGCGATACCCATGGGCCAAGAATGGATAGAAAAAAATGGAAAGTCTTTTCAGGAATGGTGTGGTTTGATGCCAGTTTACGAGTCAATAGATGTGAAGCTGGAAGAGCACACCAGGTCAGGCAGCAGCGGGGGGGTTGGTAAGGGGGGAGGTGGGGGGGGGGGGGGGGGTTGAGCGGGGAGGTTTGGCGAAGGCCGCAAAATCAACATTTCTGGCCAAAACCCTTTGTTAGGGACGTATTTTATGTGAATGGGTTTGCAACAGACTGCTTGAGGAGATGGTGAAGTGAAGTTCAGCCCAGTGCTACTCAGCAATCACACAGAGATCCTCTGACTGACGTACAAGAAGGTGACGGGGGAGTACAGCTCCTGAACTCAGGGATTGTCCACTCCGTCCGCTTTGCCTCTCGCTTCTTTTCCTTTTCTCTCGTTTCTCGTTCTTTTCATCCTTCCCTTTTACCTTCCTCTTGTCAAAGACACCGGCGGTGAGTGAGTCCAGCACGGACTCGAAGTGAGCCCCGTGCCTCTGCATCGACCAAGGCAGCCCTAGTGCGGACTCAGAGCTGCTGTGGCAGAAGCGGGCTCGGGTTCCCAGTTAGGCAAAAACAATGAGTGCAGATGCTGGAAACCAGATTCTGGATTAGTGATGCTGGAAGAGCACAGCAGGTCAGGCAGCATCCAAGGAGCAGCCACCCCCAACCCTCCTCTAGCTTATCTCTCCACGCTTCAGGCTCACTGCCTTTATTCCTGTTGAAGGACTTTTGTCCAAAACGTCGATTTCGCTGCTCCTAGGATGCTGCCTGAACTGCTGTGCTCTTCCAGCACCACTGATCCAGAATCTGGTTCCCAATTCCCAGGACTCGGCAGTATCAGCGAGGGCAGCATCACCGAGGTGGGTCCAAATCAGACTCATGGCAGCACCGGAGTTGAGTTTGGGCCGACACAGTATCCGGCAGCATTGGTGGTATCTGCATTGACAAGGCCCAGTGAGGACTCACGGTGGCAAGGACGTTGGTGGAAACAAGGTAGTGCCAGCAGCAAAGGCGGTGAAGGGGACTCATACCCAGCCACCAGGCTCATGGCAGAGCACTTTGCAAGAAGGGTAACACGGTGGCTCAGTGGTTAGCACTGTTGACTCACAGCACCAGAGACCCAGGTTCAATTCCAGTCTGGGGTGTCTGTGTGGAGTTTGCACATCCTCTCTGTGTTGACTTCCTCCCACTATCCAAAGAACTGCAGTTTAGGTGAATTAGCCATAGTGTTCAAGGATTTGTAGCTGCATTGGTCAGGTGTAAATCCAGAGCAATAGGGTGGCTGGAGGGTCAGTGTGGACTTGTTGGGCCAAATGGTCTGTTTCCACACTGTAGGGATTCTATGATAGGACTGTAAGTTTGAACACTACCTCTTTTGTTATTTTTCTGCCTTTGTGTTCTAGGTTTTGGTTTATTCGTTTTAAGATGGTGCTGGAGAGTGACGACAAAAATGCAAAAATGCAAAAATGCATGTAACAAAAAATAGGTAGATACATAAATAAATACAGGAAATTTAGGCCAATCCTGACCATGCAAGGCTGGCACAGTGGTGCAGCCTGATGCAAATCCCTGGGCTGAATTTCAGGGCTGGTGGATTCTCTAGAACCAACTGTCCCGGTATTGAGTTTGAAGGTGTGATTGGGAGGTGCCGGTGTTGGACTGGGGTGTACAAAGTTAAAAATCACACAACATCAGGTTATAGTCCAACAGGTTTAATTGGAAGCACACTAGCTTTCGGAGCGTCGCTCCTTCATCGGGTGGATTGAAGGAATCTTGATTAGAAAGACCACCATTTCTGGAAATTCCATTCCTGGTTTTCAAGGCTGCTCCATTGACAGTCTCATGAAAATATTTGAAGCATTTCAAATCTATGGTGTGGGTGGAATCCAAGTTTATGTGAAACATGTCAGAAATTAGGAAGAGCCAAGGGGATCAAAGATTGCACATGGTGGAAGAAATGGCTGTCTTGCTGACAAGAGAGGCACGAGGATGATCTTCATTGCTCTTGCACTCATCAGGACAAACACAAGAATGCAAAATTTCGAACACTGACAACAATTTACATCACACGGATACAAGTCCCCTGTTGTTTTTTTCTTGTCAGTCCATCAATGCCAACTTGTCAATCAACAAGCATCCTTTACTCGTGCCCTAACAATTGTTATTATTTGTTCATGGGATACAGGAAACGTTTTCGAGAAGTAGTTAGATCTAGTTCTTTGGGCTAAAGAGGTCAAAGGGGAGAAAGTGGGAACCAGGGGCTGAGTTGGGGAACCAACCATGATCAGCCATGGCAAAGCAGACTTGAAGGGCTGAATGGCCTACTATTGCTCCTGTTTTTCTATCTTATTCCCCATCTCTAATTACCCAGAGGGTAGCTAAAGTCAACCACATTGCTGTGGGTCTGAATTCACATGTAGGCCAGACCAGGCAGTTTCCTTCCCTAAATGACATTAATGAACCAGATTGGTATTTCCGACAATCATCAAAGGTCATCATTAGACTCTTAATTCCAGAATTTTTAATTGAATTCAAATTCCACCATTTGCTGAGGCGGGATTCAAACTTGGGTCCCCAGAATATTAACTGGGTCTTGTGAGGAGTTACAGGGAGGTAGTTACTCCACAGCCATGTGAAGAAGGTAGATGGATAACCGTCAGGGGTAGGAAAGGGAACCAGTAGGCAGTACAGAGATCTCCTGTGGTGGTTCCCCTCAATAACATTGGATACTGCCAGGAGTAAGCAATGAGGCACAGGTCTCTGGTGCAAAGTCTGTCCCTGTTGCTCAGAGGGGACGGGGGAAGAGGAGCAGAGCTTTGGTCGTTGGACACTCCATAGTTAGGGGGACAGAGGCAGAGTTGTGGATAGTGCTGAAGGATGTTGTGGGTTACAGATGGACATAGATAAGATGCAGACCTGGGCTGAGAAGTGGCAAATGGAGTTAACTGTGGAAAGATATGAGGTAGCTCACTTCGGAAGAAATAACAGGAACGTAGAGTACTGGCTAATGGTAAAATTCTTGGCAGTGTAGATGAACAGAGAGATCTTGGTGTCTAGGTGCATAAATCCCTGAAGGTTGCCACCCAGGTTGATAGGATTGTTCAGGCATATGGCAAATTGGTGTTTATTGGGAGGGGGATTGGATTTCAGAGCCATGAGGTCATGCTTCAGCTGCACAGGACACTGGTAAGGCTACACTTGGAGTATTTGAGACAGTTCTGGTCACTGCATTATAGGAAGGATGTGGAAGCTTTGGAAAGGGTTCAGAGGAGATTTACTAGGATGTTGTCTGGTATGGAAGGAAGGTCTTACAAGAAAAAGCTGAGGGAACTGAAACTGGTTAGCAAGGTTAGATCTCATAGAATACAGGGAGAACTAGCCATTTGGATACAGAACTGGCTAAAAGGTGAAAGACAGAGGGTGGTGGTGGAGGGTTGTTTTTCAGACTGGAGGCCTGTGACCAGTGGAGTGCCACAAGGATCGGTGCTGGGCCCTGTACTTTTTGTCATTTATATAAATGATTTGGATGTGAACATAAGAGATGCAGTTAGTAAGTTTGCATATGACACCAATATTGAAGGTGTAGTGGACAGCAAAGAAGGTTACCTCAGATTACAATAGGATCTGGACCAGATGGTCGAATGGGCTGAGATGTGGCAGATGGAGTTTAATTTTGATAAATGCGAGGTGCTGCATTTTGGGAAAGCAAATCTTACCAGGACTTATATACCTAATGGTAAGGTCCTGGGGAGTGTTGCTGAACAAAGAGACCTTGGAGTGCAGGTTCATAGCTCCTTGAAAGTGGAGTCACAGCCAGATAGGATAGTGAAGAAGGCATTTGGTAAGCTGTCTTTTATTGGTCAGAGTGTTGAGTACAGGGGTTGGGAGGTCACGTGTGGCTGTACAGGACATTGGTTAGGCCACTGTTGGAATATTGTGTGCAATTCTGGTCTCCTTCCTATCAGAAAGATGTCGTGAATCTTGAAAGGGTTCAGAAAAGATTTACAAGGACGTTGCCAGGGTTGGAGGATTTGAGCTATAGGGAGAGGTTGAACAGGCTGGGACTGTTTTCCCTGGAGCGTTGGAGGCTGAGGGGTGACCTTATAAAGGATTATAAAATCATGAGGGCTTTTTCCCTGGGGCGGAGGAGTCCAGAACTAGAAGGCATAGGTTTAGGGTGAAAGGGGAAAAATGTGAAACAGGCCTAAGGGGCAACTTTTTTACACAGAGGATGGTACGTGTATGGAATGAGCTGTCAGAGGAAGCTGGTACAATTGCAACATTTAAAAGGCATGGGTATATGAATATGAAGGGTTTGGAGGGATATGGGCCAGGTGCTGGCAGGTGGGACTAGATTGGGTTGGGATTTCTGGTCAGCATGGACAAGTTGGACCGAAGGGTCTGTTTCCATGCTGTACATATGCTGATGAAAAATGTGTTGTTGGAAAAGCACAGCAGGCCAGGCAACATCCAAGGAGCAGGAGAATCACCGTTTCAGGAATCCTGAAGAAGGGCTTATGCCCAAAACGTCAATTCTCCTGCTCCTTGGATGCTGCCTGACCTGCTGCACTTATCCAGCAACGCATTTTTCAGCTCTGATCTCCAGCATCTGCAGTCCTCACTTTCTCCTGTACATATGCTGCTGCATTGCTTTGGAACTTTGGAGAAAACAAAAGTCAAAACAACAGCAGTTTTAAAAGGGAGAGGATCAGACTAAGGAAACACATGGTGAGGTCAGTGTAGGAGAGAGAGAGACAGAGAGAGAGAAAGAGAGAGAGAGAGAGACACCTGCAACAGCTACTGCCTTTGCTGTTTTTGAATTCATGTATCGCTGAACATTGGAGTCCATCTGGGAAACTTAATAAACAGTGAAATTCACAACTAATCTTGGAGGAGCCTGTTTGGGAGAGGTCACAGCACAGAAACAGAAGAGAATATTTAAGCATGGCCTTACAGTAAGTCTGCAGTAGTGTGTAGAGTGCATTCTTTCTTGATTATATGTTTTATTGAGATATGTCTCTTGATTAAACTTAAAATATAAGCCATAAGTATTAATTTAACCTGGATCAGTGTTTTGTAGAGGAATAAGACAGTGCTGTTTTCTGGGTCTGTAGATTATGAAGGAATAAAAATGGCCTTTAGTAGAGTGATATGCTCTTCTATTTGGGTGTGGAAGTTTCGAGAGTGTTTATGGGTTACTGAGGATTATATCTGCAATAAATGCCGTTGGTTGCAAATCCTATCAGATCAAATGGATCAGTTGGAGAGACAGTTAGAGGCAATGAGGAATTTACAAGAGCAAGTGGGTGTGATGGATGGCAGTTATAGGAAGGAGGAAAAGTTGCAGATACAGTCACATAGATGGGTTAACTCAAGGAAAGGTAAGAGAGATAGGCAGTTAGTGCAGGAGCCTTCTCTGGCTATCCCCATTTCAAACAGGTATGCTGTTTTGGAAAATGGAGGGGGTGATGGATTCTCAGGAGAACATAGCATGAACAACCAAGTTTCTGGTATTGAGACTGGCTCTAATGCAATTAGGGGTACTGCGGATTCCAAGAGATCAACTTTGTTAGGGGATTCTCTAGGCTGAGGTATAGACAGATGTTTCTGTGGCCAGCAGCAAAAAATCGGAATGGTGTGTTGTTCCCCTGGTGCCAAGATCAAGGATGTCTCAGAGAGGGTGCACAATGTTCTCAAGGAGGAGAGGGGCCAGCAGGAGGTCAATGTCCACATTGAAACCAGTGACATAGGAAGGAAAAAGTTTGAGATTCTGAAGGGAGATTACAGAGAGTTAGGCAGGATTTTTAAAAAGAGGTCCTCGAAAGTAGTAATATCTGGATTACTCACAGTGCTACCAGCTAGTGAGGGCAGGAATAGGAGGATAGAGAAGATGAATGCATGGCTGAGGAGCTGGTGTATGGGAGAAGGATTCACATTTTTGGATCATTGGAATCTCTTTTGGGGTAGAAGTGATCTGTACAAGAAGGACGGATTGCACCTAAATTGGAAGGGGACTAATATACAGCTGCTGGGGAGGATTTAAACTAGTAAGGTGGGGGGTGGGATCCAGGGAGATAATGAGGAAAGAAATCAATCTGAGACTGGTACAGTTGAGAACGGAAGTGAGTCAAACAATCAGGGCAGGCAGGGACAAGGTAGGACTGATAAAGTAAACTGCATTTATTTCAATGCAAGGGGCCTAATAGGGAAGGCAGATGAACTCAGGGCATGGTTAGGAACATGGGACTGGGATATCATAGCAATTATAGAAACATGGCTCAGGGATGGACAGGACTGGCAGCTTAATGTTCCAAGATACAAATGCTACAGGAAGGATAGAAAGGGAGGCAAGAGAGGAGGGGGAGTGGTGTTTTTGATAAGGGATAGCATTACAGCTGTGCTGAGGGAGGATATTCCTGGAAATATATCCAGGGAAGTTATTTGGGTGGAACTGAGAAATAAGAAAGGGATGATCACCAAATTGGGATTGTATTACAAACACCCTAATAGTCAGAGGGAAATTGAGAAACAAATTTGTAAGGAGATCTCAGTCATCTGTGAGAATAATGGGGTGGTTATGGTAGGGGATTTTAACTTTCCAAACATAGACTGGGACTGCCATAGTGTTAAGGGTTTAGTTGGAGAGGAATTTAATAAGCGTGTTCAAAAAAGTTTCTGATTTAGTATGTGGATGTACCTACTAGAGAAGGTGCAATAATTGACCTACCCTTGGGAAATAAGGCAGGGCAGGTAATTGAGGTGTCAGTGGGGGAGCACTTTAGGGCCAGCGACCATAATGCTATTAGTTTTAAAATAGTGATAGAAAAGGATAGACCAGATGTAAAAGTTGAAGTCCTAAATTGGAGAAAGACCAACTTTGACAGTATTAGGCAAGAACTTTCAAAAGCTGACGGGGGGCAAATGTTCACAGGTAAAGGGATGGCTGGAAAATGGGAAGCCTTCAGAAATGAGATAGCGAGAGTCCAGAAAATATACATTCTGTTAGAGTGAAAGGGAGGGCTGGTAGGTATAGGGAATGCTGGATGACTAAAGAAATTGAGGGTTTGGTTAAGAAAAAGAAGGAAGCATATATCAGGTATAGACAGGATAGATCGATTGAATCCTTAGAAGAGTATAAAGGCAGTAGGAGTATACTTAAGAGAGAAATCAGGAGGGCAAAAAGGGGATTCGAGATAGCTTTGGCAAAGTCCAAAGGGTTTTTTACAAATACATTAAGGACAAAAGGGAGAGAATAGGGCCTCTCAAAGATCAGCAAGGCGGCCTTTGTGTGGAGTTGCAGAAAATGGGGAAGATACTAAACGAGTATTTTTCATCAGTGTTTACTGTGGAAAAGGACATGGAAGATATAGACTGTAGGGAAATAGATGGTGACATCTTGAACAATGTCCATATCACAAAGGAGGGAGTGCTGGATGTCTTGAAATGCATAAAAGTGGATAAATCCCCAGGATCTGATCAGGTGTACCCTAGAACTCTGTGGGAGGCTAGAGAAGTGATTACTGGGCCTCTTACTGAAATATTTGTATCATCGATAGTCACAGGTGAGGTGCCAGAAGACTGGAGGTTGGCAAACGTGGTGCCACTGTTTAAGAAGGGTGGTAAAGACAAGCCAGGGAACTATAGACCGGTGAGCCTGATGTCAGTGGTGGGCAAGTTGTTGCAGGAATCCTGAGTGACAGGATGTACATGTATTTGGAAAGGCAAAGACTGATTAGGGATAGTCAACATGGCTTTGTGTGTGGGAAATCATGTTTCACAAACTTGATTGAGTTTTTTGAAGAAGTAACAAAGAGGATTGATGAGGGCAGAGCAGTAGATGTGACCTACATGGACTTCAGTAAGGCGTGTCACAAGTTTCCCCATGGGAGACTGGTTAGCAAGGTTAGATCTCATGGAATACAGGGAGAAGTAGCCATTTGGATACAGAACTGGCTCAAAGGTAGAAGACAGAGGGTGGTGCTGGAGGGTTGTTTTTCAGACTGGAGGCCTGTGACCAGTGAAGTGCCACAAGGATCGGTGCTGGGCCCTCTACTTTTTGTCATTTAAATAAATGATTTGGATGCGAGCATAAGAAGTACAGTTAGTAAATTTGAAGATGACGCCAAAATTGCAGGTATAGTGGAGAGCGAAGAGGGTCACCTCAGATTACAACAGGATCTGGACCAGATGGGCCTATGGGCTGAGAAGTGGCAGATGGAGTTTAATTCAGATAAATGCAAGGTGCTGCATTTTGGGAAAGCAAATCTTCGTAGGACTTATACACTTAATGGTAAGGTCCTAGGAAGTGTTGCTGATCAAAGAGACCTTGGAGTGCAGGTTCAAAGCTCCTTGAAAGTAGAGTCGCAGGTAGATAGGATAGTGAAGAAGGCGTTTAGTATGCTTTCCTTTATTGGTTAGAGCATTGAGTACAGGAATTGGGAGGTCATGTGTGGCTGTACAGGACATTGGTTAGGCAATGGAATATTGCATGCAATTCTGGTCTCCTTCCTATCGGAAATGTATTGTGAAACTTAAAAGGGTTCGGAAAAGATTTACAAGCTCCTCTCTGACTTATCACCTTCATCCCCACCTCCATCCACCCATTCTACTCCTTGCTACTTCCCCCACCCTCCTCTCTGACCTATCACCTCCATCTCCACTCCCATTCTCCCATTCACCTACTGTGCTCTATGCTACTTTCTCCCCACCCCATCCTCCTCTCATTTATCTCTCCACCCTGCAGGCACTCTCCCTCTATTCCTGATAAAGGGCTTTTGCCTGAAACGTTGATTTTCCTGCTCCTCGGATGCTGCCTGAACTGCTGTGCTTTTCCAGCACCGCTCTACTCCAGAACCTGGTTTCCAGCATCTGCAGTCCTTGTTTTTACCATATGAATAGGAAGGGTTTGGAGGTATATGGGCCGGGTGCTGGCAGGTGGGACTAGACTGGGGTCAGGATATCTGGTCGGCATGGACGAGTTGGACCAAAGGGTCTGTTTCTGCGCTGTACATCTCTGTGACTCTAAATGCCAACATACCGTATGCTTTCGTCACAACCCTGTCAACGTGGGTGGCAACTTTCAGGGATTCATGCACCTGGATACCTTCTGTGTCACCATGTCCTGCGCCTCTCCCCCTCCCCCACCCCAGCCTGTCCTTCTCAGTCTGGCACTGAGACATACCTTCCCATCCAACCTATCAGCTCTGTCACACCCCTCCACATCTCAGAGCTCCCCCACTGGGGGAAGGTGCAAGTGCTGACAGGCTGGAATATGGGGGTGGAGCAGTGAAATCTTTCAAGATCAACTGAAATAAAGAATAACAAAAACTCAACAGCCCCTTAAAATGAAGGAAAGAATTGCACAATATATAGGAGAAAACGAAATCGTTAAATAACGTAGAAAGGTTTTACTAATCTCTAAAGATCAGTTTTATATGGTCTACGCATTTAAGAAAAAAATTTGGAGGTTATCAGATGCAGTCGGAATCGACCATTGGATGCTTGGTGCAGACCCTTTCAGCAAGGAATGGGAGGAGCCCATTCAGCCCTCCAAGACTATCCCACACGTCAATTAATACCATGAATGATCGACGCCACAACTCCACTGACTCGCCTCAATTGCATCGCCCTCGACGAGCGTTCCTATCAAAGATTCATCGATCCGAATTTTTCCATTGATCCTGGAGCCTCAAAGGCTTTTCAAAGGAAGGACTTTCCAATTTCCAGTCCCCCACGCCCCTCCGTGGCGTGAAGGAAGGAGTCACTGTTTCCTGGAGTAGAAAGTGGAGGCGGCTGATGAAAACAGAACAAGGGACCATTAAACGTTCAATTGTGATGAAACCCTGAAGGATGTGATTCATGAAAGTGGATGTGCAGGAAATGATTAGAGTAAGTGTTAGAATTTTGCCAAACTTACAATCTCCAGCCGCAGGTCATTGGAAGCCGGGACAACCACATTAAAAGCTGAATTTGATACTCTACTATAACTCATTTCTCCTGGATTTCCGTGCAATCGTCTCTTTATCTCCCGACTAATGCTGCATTCAGACCTTTTGTGTTTCCTGTTCGCCTTCTCTAAGTCATCATCAGTGCCTCATCATGAGACTGCTGGTCGTGTGGACTTTATACCCAGTGTTTCCATGGAGTTTTCAGTTTGCAAAGAGAGAGCACTCGGGGGCCAACGCTGTACCTGACAAAAAATAGAAGGATGTATGTGTCCCCAGGCAAATGCCATTGAAAGTACAACACACACAGTGTTTGCAGGTAGTCCCGCAGACATGTTGAGGAGGTGCCAGTGTGGGACTGGGGTGGACAATGTTAAAAATCACACAACACCAGGTTATAGTCCAACAGGCTGATTTGGAAGCACTAGCTTTCAGAGCGCTGCTCCTTCATCAGGTAGCTAGTGGGACAGGATCATGCAACGCAGAATTTATAGCACAGCCATTCTAAATAATGATTTGGAGATGCCGGTGTTGGACTGGGGTGTGCAAAGTTAAATATCACACAACACCAGGTTATAGTCCAACAGGTTTAATTGGAAGCACACTAGCTTTCGGAGCGACGCTCGTTCATCAGGTGATTGTGGAGGGCTCGATCGTAACACAGAATATATAGCAAAAATTTGCAGTGTGATGTAACTGAAATTATACATTGAAAAATTGATTGTCTGTTAAGCCTTTTTCATCTGTCAGAATACAGTAATAGTTTCACTTCTTTCATGTGTAAATCACAAAACCTTTTTTTAAAAGTTGCATTCTCGGGTTAGCTGTTAACAATGGTGATAGCTAGACAATATGTTGAAGATGTTAGCCCACTGTGTTATCTGTCTATGACCTGATGTTTAAATTGATTTTCATTTAAAAAGTGAGTTAACAAATTGATCACCTGTAATGTGGCATGAACCCAAGGTCCCAGTTGAGGCCCTCCCTATGGGTACCGAACTTAGCTACCAGCCTCTGCTCGGCCACTTTTCTCTGCTGCCTGTCCCGAAGTCCACCTTGGAGGATGGTCACTCGAAGGTCATCGGCTGAATGTCCTGGACCACTGAAGTGTTCCCCAACTGGGAGGGAACCCTCCTGTCTGTTGATTGTATTACAGTGCCCATTCATATGTTGCCGTAGCCTCTGCTCGGTTTCCCCAATGTACCATGCCTCCGGGCATCCTTGCCTGCAAAGTATAAGATAGACAACATTGGCTGAGTCACATGAGTACCTGCCATGTACAAGGTGGGAGGTATCCCCACGTGTAATAGTGGTATCTATGTCCACACTCTGAAACATCTTGCAGTGTCCACTGTGACAGGGTTGTATGGAGTTGTCCTGAGAGCCGGGCAGTTTACTACGAACAATGATCTGTTTGAGGTTTGGGGGTTGTTTAAAGGCAAGTAGTGGAGGTGTGGGGAAGGTCTTGGTGAGGTGCTCATCCTCATTAATAATGTGTTGCAGGTCATGAAGAACATGGCGTAATTTTTCAGCCCCTGGGAAGTACTGAACAATGAAGGGTACCCTGTCAGTTGCAGCATGTGTCTGTCTCCTGAGGAGGTCATTACGGTTCCTTGCTGTGGCACGTCGGAACTGGCGGCCGATGAGTTGAGCATCATATCCCGTTCTTCTGAGAGCATCCTTGAGTACTTCCAGGTGTCTGTCACGTTCCTCCTCATCTGAGCAGATCCGGTGTATGCGTAGAGCCCACCTTGTACATGGCAGGTACTCATGTGACTCAGCCAACGTTGTCTATCTTATACGTTGCAGGCAAGGATGCCCGGAGGCACGGTACATTGGGGAAACCGAGCAAAGGCTACGACAATGTATGAATGGGCACCGCACAACAATCAACAGACAGGAGGGTTCCCTCCCAGTTGGGGAACACTTCAGTGGTCCAGGAAATTCAGCCTCGGACCTTTGATGACCATCCTCCAAGATGGACTTTGGGACAGGCAGCAGAGGAAAGTGGCTGAGCAGAGGCTGATAGCTAAGTTCGGTACCCATAGGGAGGGCCTCAACTGGGACCTTGGGTTCATGTCCCATTACAGGTGATCACCATTGCAACACACACACACACACACACACACAGATATTCCTACACACACACACTCTCACATACACACGGACACAGGTACACACTGACGCGCACACAGACACACACACACCCTTATAGACACACACACTCCCACACACACTCACTCCACGCACACACACACACACACACTCCCTACCCCAGACAGACAGACACACACACACACAGACAAAGACCCACATACACACATATATTTTGTGGGGTGAATTTGTACTTGCAGAGTAACATTGCACTTTGCTCAAAAACTGCAGACATTCATGTAGAACTCTGAGCTCAAAAACTGCAGGAATTTATGTAAAACTCTGTTATCTCACTTTTTAGATTAGAATCAATCTAAACATCAGCCCATAAACAGAGAACACAGGGGGCTAACACCTTCAACATATTGTCTAGCTATCACCATTGTTAACAGCTAACCCGAGAATGCAACTTTTAAAAAAATGTTTTGTGATTTACACATGAAAGAAGTGAAACTATCACTGTATTCTAACAGATGAAAGGCTTAACAGACAATCAATTTTTCAATGTATAATTTCAGTTACATCACACTGCAAATTTTTGCTATAAATTCTGTGTTCTGATGAAGGAGCGTCACTCTGAAAGCTAGTGTGCTTCCAATTAAACCTGTTGGACTATAACCTGGTGTTGTGTGATTTTTAACATTCTAAATGATGAAAGACTTAACAGCAATCTCGGTTTGTTCAATACATCATATCAGTTGCATGACACTGTGATCTTTTGCTATAAACTCTGTGCCTTATGATCTTGCCCCAATAGCTATTTGGTGAAGGAACAGCGCTCCGAAAGCTAGTGCTTCCAAATAAACCCTGTTGGACTATAACGTGGTGGTGGTGGAGTCGAGAGTGTGGTATTGGAAAAGCACAGCCGGTCAGGCAGCATCCAAGGAGCAGGAGAATTGACGCTTCGGGCATAAGCCCTTCATCAGGAACCTGGTGGTGGCAAGTTTTAAGTGTGTCCACCCCTGAAATGTGTCAGTATTTGTATGGGGAGGGTACGGTTCTGCACTTATTTGTCAGCGTTGGTACAAAACTGGTGACAAGGTTTGCAGCACTGCCCAGCACTTGGAGCTGTTTGCTGGAGACTCTTGGTAACCCAACCTCCAGGGATGCCAATATTTGTAGGGATTCCGATGCCAACTTTTGCAAAAGGAGTTGGGGTGTCATGTGGTGGCTGTAAAGGACATTGGTTAGGCTGTTTTTGGAATATTGTGTTCAACTCTGGTCTCCCAGCCAAAGGAAAGGTGTGAAATTTAGAAAGGTTCACAAAAGATTTACAAAGATGTTGCCAGGTTTGGAGGGTTTGAGCTATAGGGAGAGGTTGAACAGGCTGGGACTGTTTTTCCTGGAGCGTCGAAGGCTGAGGGGTGACCTTATGGAAGTGTATAAAATCACAAAGGGGCATGGATAGAGTGAATAGTCAAGGTCTCTTCTCCAGGGTAGGGGAGCTTAAAACAAGAGGGTATAGGTGAGAGGGGAAAGGGACTTTTTCACACAGAGAGTAGTGCATGTTTGGAATGAGCTGCCAGAGCAAGTGGTGGAGGCTGGTACAATTGCAACATTTAAAAGGCATTTGGATGGGTACATGAATAAAAAAAGTTTAGAGGGTTATGGGCCAAATGCTGGCAAATGGAACTGGATCAATTTAGGATATCTGATCAGCATGGATGAGTTGTCCTGCAGGGCATGTTAATGAGATGCAAATAGAAATAAGAGAGTTGCTGATTTCCAGAAAGATGCTGATCTCTCCATGAGGGGAAAGTCAGACCATTTTATCTTGATGTTGAGATATTCATTCTTACCACATTTTCCACTTTCCTCATTCTTGCCTACATCACACATCAGAAAAATTCTGCCCAATGTCTCCATTGCAGAGAGCCTGACCCAATAGAGCCCTTACGTTGGGAATATATGATTCCCCTTACTGAGACATATTTTAAAAGTGACTATTCTACCTGATATATTTATACTCCTTTTTTAATTCACTACTGGCTGGGCCAGCATTTATTCCTCATCCCTAATTGCCCCTTGAGAAGGTGGGATTGAGCTGCCTTCTTGAACTGCTGCCGACCATGTGCTGTAGGTAGACCCACAATGTCCTTAGGGATGGAATGACAAGATTTTGACCCAGTGACACTGAAGGAATGGTGGTATATTTCCACATCAGGATGATGAATGGCTTGGAGGGGAACTTGCAGGAGGTAGTGTTCCCTATACTTAACACTGTTCACCACAGGTTAATCTAGAATACATGTGTGTAAGGAGAGTGGCGCAGAGAGTGCACATGAAATATGGACTGGGTAATCACTTTGCAGAACATCTACATTCTGCCCACAAAATGACCCTGAATTTCCAGTTGCCTGCCACTTCAACAGCCACCCTGTTCCCTGGCCAACATCTCTCTCTCTCTCTCTCTCTGGCTAGCTGCAATGCTCCAGTGAAGCTCAGCACCAAGCTGGAAGAACCACACCTCATTCCCCACTTGGGAACTCTACAGTCTTCAGGACTCAATTTCAAGTTGAAGAATTTCAGGGCTTGAGGCACCTTCTCCCATGTCCTAACTCCAAGCCCCACACACCAGGCCTTATTATCACATGCTCACTTATTACATATTTATTATTGTTAGCCACTAACTGTTCCCAAAAGCAGCCATTTAATCTCCTAGGCTGACCATTATTCTCTCATTTGACTGTCCAAATGTTCTCCATCTTTGGGCTCTATCTGCACCTCTCCTTACCCCCTGCCTCCACGCCACCTTCTGCATAAATAAAACAATTTTTTTCCTATCTACCATCAGTTCTGAGGAAGGGTCACTGGACCCTGAAATGTTAACTTTGACTTCTCTCCACAGTTGCTGCCGGATTTGCTGAGATTTTCTACAAATTCACGCTTGCTCCTGGTTTCCAGTATCTGTAGGACTTTTCTTTTTTTTAACCAGATTGAATGGAGCAGGGATCTCCCCCTCAATGGGAAGGAATACATTCGGAGGCAGTTCCCACATAGAGTACAATCATTCAGTCCAAACACCACAGGGCATTCGAAAGGTTTGAACTGCTTAATCCTTGAGAGAGAAACTGACTGTGTACTTCCAAAATAATGCATTATCAACAGTTGAAGATGTTCTATTGACTTTGGAGAGGAGTTGTCTTAATGACTTGCCAAATTTAACAAAAGGTCATTGACCTGTTTCTCTTCCCAATGATGCTGCCAGTCCTGCTGAATCCAACATTCCCACTTTATTGTTCCTTACTAATGGAGAAGATAAGTGAAAAAGATGAATGATTTGCACTGACATGTTATTACAGGTGTCTAGCCTGTTTGTATTTAGAACTAAGTAACACCCAATTAAACTTGGGCAGGTCTTGTGGCCTGGGCGGTAATGTCACTGTCTCTGAGCTAGCAGCTCCGGGCTTGAATCCCATTCCAAGACTTGATGTAAGGAAACTGTGTTCATTTGTGGCCAAATGGATAGTTAACCAGGTCCAGCAAAAGTGGGAATGGAAACAGATTTTAGCACGTGCTTTATCTGGCCCATGTGTCATTAGAAATGTGAGCCTTCTGAGTCCATAGAGACAGTGGTATGGTGATGTATCATTGGACTTATATCAAGAAAACGAGCGAAATGCTCTGGGAATTCAGGTTCGAATCCCACTACAGCAGCTGGTGGAATTGAAATTCAACTAGTGCATCTGGAATTGAAATCAAATCTTGGTGATGGTGACCATGACAACAGTCATCAACGTGTTTAAAAAAAAACAACAATGTTTCTTTAGGGAATGGAAATCTGACCACATCGTATAAAAGACAAAAAAGCAACACTGGAAGATGTCAGTTTAATCTTGGGGTGTCAGCTAGGTCCGGTCAAAGCTTCCTGATGTTGGTGGAAGCTTAATGCCTTCATCTATTTGTCCAACACCAGCGAACAGTTCAGGACGAGCTGAATAAGCAGTGCCAAAAATAACGTTATCCAAATCTCCTTATGTGGGACGCAGTCCACCAGGGACATTTGCTTTCTTCCAAATACCTAACAATAAAACTTTTGTCTCTGAGTCAAGTTTGCCGTTTCACCCACGGCTTGGATGACCGAGTCTCACTTATTCATTCCCTTTACGTCCTGTGCACATCACTTTGCCAAGTCATTGTTGTCTTTCTGGCTCAACTATGGAAGGCTAATGAAAATCTGTTGTGCAGATATGTTTTTCTCACACATAGAGTCAGAGAGAAAATCAACCACAAGAGATGTGAACATTTACGCTTTCCATCTATTTCCCTTCTGTTCTGCAGATGGTATTCCATCTATTTTATGTTTGTCCACAGGATATGGGGATTGCTGGCTGGGTCAGCATTTATTGCCCATCCCTAGTTACCCCTTGAGAGGGTGGTGCCTTCTTGAACCGCTGCAGTCCACGTGCTGTAAGTAGACCCACAATGCTTTTAGGGAGGGAGTTCCAGGATTTTGACCCAGTGGCACTGAAGGAATGGTAATATATTTCCAAGTCAGGGTGGTGAATGGCTTGGAGGGGACCTTGCAGGAGGTGGTGTTCCTGCATTTATCGGCTGCCCCTATCCTTCTAGATGATAGAGGGCCCAGGTTTGGAAGGCGTTGTCGAAGGACATTGGTTCATTTCTAATGTGCAGCTTTGAGGTGGTACAGTGGGCTGCACGGTGGCACAGTGGTTAGCACTGCTGCCTCACAGTGCCTGAGACCCGGGTTCAATTCCTGACTCAGGCGACTGACTGTGTGGAGTTTGCACATTCTCCCCGTGTCTGCGTGGGTTTCCTCCGGGTGCTCCGGTTTCCTCCCACAGTCCAAAGATGTGCGGGTCAGGTGAATTGGCCATGCTAAATTGGTAAGGGGCAAATGCAGGGGTACGGGTGGGTTGCGCTTCGGCGGGTCAGTGTGGACTTGTTGGGCCGAAGGGCCTGTTTCCACACTGTAAGTAATCTAATCACACAGCTGTTACTGAGGATTTGTGGTGGAGGGTGTGGATTTTGAAGGTGGTGGAATTGGCACCAATCAAGTGGCTGTTTTCTCTGGTTGGTATTGAATTTCTCGAGTGTCATTGGAGCTGCACTCATCCAGGCAAATGGGAAATACTCCATCACACTCTTGGCTTATGCTTTGTAGATGGTGAACAGAATTTGGAGAGTTAGGAGAGTTACTCACCACAGAATTGACACCTCTAATCTGCTCCTGTAACAACGGTATTTATATGACTTGTCCTGTTCAGTTTCTGTTTAGTGGTCTTGCACACCCACAGTGGTTAACCGGGGTGGATTAATCAATGGTACTGCCATGAGATGATAGTTGGGTTCTCTCTTGTTAAAGATGGTCATTGCCTGGAATGTTTGGGCACAATTGTCACCTGCCACTTTTCATCCAAAGCCTGTATATTGTCCAGGTCTCACAGCATTTGGACATTTCCCAGTTCACTATCTGAGGGGCTGCTGAACATTGTGCAACCATCAACCAATATTCCTACTTCTGACCTAGCAAATATACTGTTCAGTTTAAGACGTCAACTCACCAACACCCTCTCAACGGGACAACTAGGGACAGTTCCAGCCAGCAAAGCCCATGTCCCTTGAGTGAATGTAAGAAAGTAAAAATAAATTGAGTGGCTCTGGTGGTACGCAAACCGAGTGGTTTATTGCTAAGTGTCACTTGATATCACTACTGACAACACAATCCACCAGTATGCTGATAATCCAGTATCTAGTGCCTTTGTTGAGATCATGCAGAGTGAATTGAATTGGCTGAAGACTTAGATCTGTGATGCTGGGGACCTCTGGAGGAGGAGGCAGAGATCATCCACTGGTACCTCTGACTGAATATGCCACCACCTTCATTTTTATTACCAATGTGCTAGGCTATGTTATCATTGAGGAGAAAGTGAGGACTGCAGATGCTGGAGAAGCTCCTGATGAAGGGCTCATGCCCGAAACGTCGATTCTCCTGCTCCTTGGATGCTGCCTGACCTGCTGCACTTTTCCAGCAACACATTTTCAGCTATGTTATCATTGAGACAAGGTTTACTTGTTAGGTGTTTAATTATCCTCCCTTAATCACTGGATAGGGCAGGACTGCAGAGCTTGGAGCTGGTCCATTAATTGTGGGATTGCTTTGCCCTACCTATCAGATCTTGTTTATGCTGTTTTTTTAATGCAAGTAGTCATATGTTGTAACATCACCAGGTTAACACCTCAGTTTCAGATATGTCTGGTGCTGCTCCTGACAAGCTCTCCTGCACTATTCATCAGACTGGGGTTGAATGTGCAAAGTCCACACAGACTGTTGCCTGAGGCAGGAATCGAACCCGGGTTCCTGGCGCTGTGAGGCAGCAGTGCTTACCATTTTATAGCATAGGTGAACTGAATGACTGCTTCACTGTAGCTCTGAAATAGGGAAGGTGGCGTAAACTGCCAAGCAACTCTCTCACCACCTTGTTTCCATTCTTCTCTCACAGTGTTGGTGGCCAGCATTTATTCCTCATTTGTAATTGCTTTCGAGAAATCATTGGTTTCTATTAAACTGCGGCTGTCCTGGTGCTGTAGGTACCCCACAGTGTTGCTAGGGAGGGATTTCACGGATTCCAACGACACTGAAGGAACAGCGATATATTTCCAAGTCAGGATGGTGAGTTGGAGGGGAACTTGCTGGTGGTGATGTTCCTGTCCATCATGCCTCAATTGTACAGGGACTTGGTTAGATTGCACTTAGAGAACAGTGTGCAGTTTTGGTTTCCTTACCTCAAGAAAGATATAATTGCCATAAAGAGAGTACAGACCTGTTTGTGGGATGGCAGAACTGTCGTTTAAAAGAGATTGGGGAAACTGGACCTGCATTCTCAGGAGCATTGAAGAACAAAACGTGATCTGATTGAAACCTACAAAATATTTAAAGGGATAGACTTGGTAGATGTAGGTAAGATCTTCTGGCTGCTTCAGTTTCCTCCCACTGTCCAAGGATGTGCAGGTTAGATGGATTGGCCATGCTAAATTGTCCCCAGTGTCCAGGAATGTGTAGGTTAGGTGGATTAGTCATGGGAAATGCAAGGTTGGAGGGAACAAGGATGGGGGGAGCTGGTTGGAAGGGATGCTCTTTGGAGGATTGTTGCAGACCCAATGGGCCGAATGGCCTGCTTCCACACTGTAGGGATTCTATGATTCTAAGATGTCTCAGCTGTTTGGGATAATGATTTAAGGGGGATATCACTGAGGTTCAAAATTGTGAACTTTTAGAAATCTCTATCACAGAGCAAGCTCAGTCTGTGAGCTTGTTTAAGTTAGACTTTGTTAGATTTCTGATTGCCAACAATGTCCAGGACTGTGGGCAGGGGGCAGGTAAAAGGCATTCAAGTGTATGATCAGCCATGATTGTACTGAATAATGGAGCAGGCTCGATGGACTGAATGGCCTCACCCAGTCCCAGGTTCCTAATGTATATCGTATAATGCATTTCAGAACTCTAAGCTGGATAAAGGTTAAGAAGGGTGATAGCAGAATGGAGAGGGTATCCTCTGTCACTTTCTTAGCAATTACTTCATATCCTTGGCACTAAGAAATCTTTAGTGATAAACTGTAATCAGCAAATTGTTACCCTACTTAAAAGTAACTGGACTCCTGACCTTATACTTGAACCAGCATGACGTAGAGATGCTGGTGTTGGACTGGGGTGGACAAGTTCAGAACTCACACAATACTAGGTTATACTCCAACAGGTTTATTTGAAATCACAAACTTTCAGAACACTGCTCCTTTACGAGAAACAATGTCTCGAACGCTTGTGATTTCAAATAAACCTGTTGGACTATAACCTGGTGTCATGTGACGCCTGACTTTGAATCAGTATTTATTAAAAAGGGGATAGCATGAGTTATATTAATCGACGGGTCGTTTACCAGTGATGGTCCTGACACTAAAATCTAGGGGAAATGTAAAGCATTTTGAGACATCGTGCAATTGTGGAAAGGCACTATATAAATGCAAGTCTTTCTCCGTGGGTGCTGGGCAGTTCTACAATTGAAAATATTTGATGCATGCAGCCTCACTTCAAGATTAGAAACACATTGTTGGACGTTTATTTTTACAGTCTCAAACTCAGTTAACCAAAAGCACAGATGCTGATGCTGTGGTCTTTGACTAACTTGTTCAGATTGCAACAGGAGTCATTTTCAGTATTTTCACATAACTATTATTGTAGATGTTATAGTAACTGTAACTCAAGTGCTGACTCACCCCAGGAGACTATGAGAACTGTCCTTACTATTCTGTGGTAGACATGTGGGTTGGGACAAGGTAACAGCCCAACCCTACGCTATTCGAAAAATTATTTAGAGGTCAGTAGCCAAATATGAAGCTACACACACTGATTATCCGATGAGATATTGGAGACCTCCTTGTATTGTTGTGACTGGGAATAAAGTAAGTAAAGCACGTAAATATAAACAAGCAGAGCAGAAATATGTTGCTCTTCAGGTGACACGGTGGCTCAATGGCTAGCACTGCTGCCTCACAGATCCAGGGACCTGGGTTTGATTCTACCCTCAGGCGACTGTCTGTGTGGAATCTGCATATCCCCCCCATGTCTGCGTGGGTTTCCTCCCACAGTCTAAAGATGTGCAGGTTAGATGGATTGGCGATGCTAAGCTGCCCATAGTGTCTAGGGAAGTGCGGGTTAGGTGGATTAGCCATTGGAAATGCAAGGTTGTAAGGTAGGGATGTGGGTCTGGGTGGGACACTGTTAGATGGTCGGTGTGGACTCGATGGGCTGAATGGTCTGTTTTCATACTGTAGGGCTTCAATGATTCTGTTTCACCACTCAATAAGATCATGGCTAATCCAATAGTGGCACTACTCAATTTTTCTGCCTGACCCCAGAATCGTTCATCCTCATATTATCAAGAAGCTGTCCAACTCTGTGTTGAGTATATCACCTGCTTCAGCCTCCACTGCTCTCTGAGGGTTGTTAACTCTTTGTTGATGACATAGGGACAAGGCAGCGTTTGGTTCCCACCTCTAATTGTCTGTTGAACTGAGTGACATGCTCAGCCATTCCAGGGGGCAGTGAAGGGTCAACCAAATTGATTGGAGTCACATGTACGTCAGACCAGGTAAGGAGACCAGATTTCCTTCCCTAAAGGGAACCACTAAGTGAACCAGTTGGATTTTTAATCAATACATTTGTTAATTAAATTTAAATTCCATGAGCTGCTTTGCACTTGTATCGCCAGAGCAATAACCTGGACACTCTAAATTGCCACTACACTATCATAGAATCCCTACAGTGCGGAAGCAGGCCATTCAGCCCATTGAGTCCACACTGACTCTCCGAAGAGCATCCCACTCAGACTCACCCCATCCATCAGACCCTGCATTTCCAATGGCTCGTTCATCTAAGCTGCACACACAAGGAAACTATGGGCAAATTAGCACAGCCAATCCATCTAACCAGCACATCTTTGAATTGTGGGAGGAAATCAGAGCACCCAGAGGAAACCCGCACAGACATGGGGAGAATGTGCAAACTCCACACAGACAGTCACCCAAGGCTGGAAACAAACCTGGGTCCCTGGTGCCATGAGGCAGCAGTGCTAACCACAGAGCCGTCAAGCCAGCCCATTGTTGGATTACTCATTGTTACATTAATTATTGCAAATTTCTATACACGAGAGAAGAAACTCTTCCCCTATTTCTGTGTTAAATGAGAGCCTCCATATTCTGAACTTCCATCTGTGGAGAGAAACAGAATTAGGATTTTAGTCATTTTTGGACTTAAACTATTTTTTAAAAACCTGTTTCTCTCTCCATACAGATGCTGCCACACCTGTGGAGTTTCTTTAGTATTTCCCTGTTTTATTACACATCTTCAGCATTCGCAATAATTTGCTTTTTATCTCAGTGTTTGACGTTGGTGACCCTTCTGGGAGAAAGTGAGGACTGCAGATGCAGGAGATCAGAGTCGAGAGTATGGTGCTGGAAAAGCACAGCAGGTCAGGCAGCATCCGAGGAGCAGGAGAATCGATGTTTCTGATGAAGGATTCCTGATGAAGGGCTTATGCCTGAAATGTCGATTCTCTTGCTCCTGACCTGCTGTATTTTTCCAGCACCACCCTCTCGATTGGTGACCCTTCAGAGAAGTTAACAATGTAAAGTGTCAAGTTATTTGAGAAGCAGTGAAAAGAGTAGCTGAGAGAAACGAGAAATAGAAAAGGTGAAGGGTGTAGAGATTAAATAAGAAATAATGATGATGGTGTCACAGCAAAGGTGATGGTAATGGAAAGGATTTTATTAAACAAGAAAGAATGGAAAATAATTTACTAGGATGCTGCCTTGACTTGAAAGGTTGAGTCATAAGGAGAGGTTGGATAGGCTGGGACTTCTTTCCCTGTAGTGTCGGAGACTGAGGGGTGACCTTATAGAAGTCTATAAAACCATGACAGGCGTAGGTAAAGTAGATATCCAACAGCTTTTCCCCAGGTAGGGGAGTCTAAAACTAGAGGGCATAGGTTTAGGTGAGAGCGCAGAGATTACAAAGGGTCCAGAGGGGCAATTCATTTACACAGAGGATGGCGATTGTCTGGAATGGGCTGCCAGAGCTAATGGTGGAAGTGAGTACAATATTGTAATTTAAGAAATATGTAGATAGGTACATGGCTAGGAAAGGCTTGGAGGGATATTCCTGATGAAGGGCTTATACCCAAAGTGTTGACTCTCCTGCTCCTCGGCTGCTGCCTGACCTGCTGTGCTTTTCCAGCACCACACTTTTCAACTCTGACTCTCCAGCATCTGCAGTCCCCACTTTCTCCAGGGAGGAATATGCACCAATGCAGGTAAACAGGGCTAGTTTAATTATGAAAACAGGGCTGCATGGGTAAGGTGGGCAGAAGGGTCTGTTTCAATGCTGTAGACCTCTATTACTCTATAATGGGACAAGTCAGAAACAAAAAGATGAAAATGATGAAATTAGAGGATTTTCTTTAATCGTTCAGGGGATGTTGGGAACACTGGCTGGGCCAACATTTATTGCCTGGCGATGTGACAGAAACAGATTCAATTGAAGTATATTATTTTAAGAAGTCAGACAGACACAGTGCATTCTCATATTCACACAAAACACAGAATCCTTAATCTGCCTGAGAAATTGATCAAATGACAGTAAAGGATTCTTCTCCCTTTGAACGTTTGACCCAATGTATGGATTGATGTCATGGGGTTAACTGTTTAACCCTGTGAGCCTGGAGTGCACTGTACAAATTCAAGACTCCCTTTCAGTCCAGAAGCGGGCTACATCAGTTCTACTCCTACCTTCAATGTCTTTTAAACATGCAGTGTAGATGAGCTCAGCCGCAAAAATATGATCCTACATCTTTGGAGTTACATTGAAAGGAGCAGTAATGGAAAAGAAACACGTCACTCAGAATATAGTAACTCAACTTCCAGCTATCAATGTTGAAACATATACTGAGAGAGTGCCAGTAGATCATTACAAAGGCATGAAATGTCTGCTGGAATTGATAATAGTAACTTCAAGACTTCTGGGTTCCTCCTGGGATGTCTCACAGGGTACCTGCCCTTACAGAAAGGCTGCTGGCCATCTGCATTACTTTGAAGATTAATAAAACAAATATTTGCATTTATATAGTGACTATGTGACTATTCAGTGTCTCAGCATGTTTGACAGGCAGTGGAGTAGGGTTTGAAGTGTTGTCCCGACTGTAATGTAGGAAAGACAGCAGCTGATTTGTGCACAGCAAGTCCCCACATACTGTGATGTGTTAGTGTCGAGAGTGTGGTGCTGGAAAGACACAGCAGGTCAGGCAGCATCCAAGGAGCAGGAGAATCAATGTTTCAGGCATAAGCCCTTCATCAGGGCTTATGTCAATTCTCCTGCTCCTCGGATGCTGCCTGACCTGCTGTGTTTTTCCAGCACCACACTGTCGACTCTGATCTCCAGCATCTGCAGTCATCACTTTCTCTCAGTAATGTGTTAGTGATCAGATAAAATGCTTTGTCTGATAATTATTGGTGGTCAAGTCATTATAGACTCAGGGGACACATTCTTATCAGGGAGGGGACACTGTTTGCGGTTTAACCTGGGATCATTACCACTCAGGTGAGGGGAGAGTTAAGTTCTTCATGGTAACCTCAGACAGGGTGGGAAGTGAACCCATGCTACATTACAGACCAATCAGCTGAGCTAACTGACCCTCTAATTGATAGCATTAGCCTGGTCGCTATAGAACGGTTAATGGACAGAAAGAGGCCATTCACCCCATCACCTGGTTACTTGAAGGAGCAAAGCACCCAATGTCATTCCCCTTTCTTTTCCCCTAACATTGAAGGTCCTTCCCTTTCTGAGGGCAATCCAATTCCATCTTGAATGCCTCAACTGAACTGCCTCCATTATATTCAGTCCCAAATCTTCCTTTTTGCACTTGCTGCATGAAAATGTTTCCCCTCACATCTCAATTGCCCCTTTTCAATCCCTTAAATCTGTTCTCTTTTGTTCTTGATCCTTGAGCCCAATTTCTCTGCCCAGACCCCAACCCCCTCCATGAGTTTGAATACCTCAATGAAACCTTTTCTCCTCCTTCCCTTGCCCAAGGTAAACAATCCCAACCCCTCATCATTTTATAGACCTCTATAAGGCACCCCCCTCAGTCTCCGACACTACAGGAAAAGAAGTCCCAGCCTATCCAACCTCTCCTTATGACTCAAACCTTCCAGTGTAGGTAGCACCCTCATAAATGTTTCTCCACTCTTTCTAGTATGTCCCTTGAACATGCTCATGAATTGTTTCTGTACCATTTATCTCATGCCTTTGCATTCTTCCTAAAGTACGCTGCCCACAACTGGATGTAATGTTCTAGTTGAGTCTGAACCAGTGTTTCGTACAAGTTTGGCAGGGCTTACATCCTTTACTACCCTGCACCCCTGTTGATAATATGGCTGTCAGCCTGTCCTGCTGCCCTCAATGACTTATGCACATGAACATTCCTGTTCTTCTTTTAAGTAATGCCAAGGAACCTTTACAACTCATTCCTGATGAAGGGCTTATGCCCGAAACGTCGACTCTCTTGCTCCTTGGACGCTGCCTGACCTGCTGTACTTTTCCAGCGCTACCTTTTTCGATTCTGACTCTCCAGCAACTGCAGTCCTCACTTTCTCCAACCTTTACCAACCACTTGGACAGGGAGATGGAGCCTCACCGCTGAGCGGACAGGGAGTGTCACCAAGAGATCTCATACTTGAGTCCCAGACTCGGATTTTGAACCCAAAGCCTTACAGTACTGAGGCAAGAGTTTTCCCAACTGGGGGACGTTTAACACAACAGCAACATGGAAGCTTTTTGACTGGGACAGATCGCTTCAGATTGAAAGCAAGTTTAGTCAGCAAATAACCCTCTCTCTCCATGTTCCTGGATTGGTTTGATGACCTAATGATGGGGGAGGGGGTTGGAGAGAATGTTTTCAGTTTGGTCTGCGCTAACATCATGATGTAGGTGGTCATGGAAACATAGAAAATAGGTGCGGGAGTAGGCCATTCGGCCCCTCAAGCCTGCACCACCATTCAATATGATCATGGCTGATCATGCAATCTCAGTATCCCACACCCATTTTCTCTCCATAGCTTTTGACCCTCCTAACCACAATGCCCACGTCCAGCTCCCTCTTGGATATGTCAAACAAACTGGCCCCAACAGCTTTCTGTGGGAGAAAATGTCTCAGGCTCATAATTCTCTGAGTGAAGAGATTCTTCCTCATTCTCAGTCCTGAATAGCTTACCCCTTATTCTTAAATTGTGACCCCTTGTCCTGGAATTCTCAGCATCGGGAACATTCTTCCTGCATCTAGCCTGTCATTTTCTGTCAATGTTGTCTGTTGGTAAGTTCATGGAGAATGACCTCTCAAGGTCAAGTCATTATATTTCTATGGTCTAATAAGAGGGAGGTGACTGATAATGGTTTAAGCTGAGGAGTAAAGAAGGGTGAGAGGTGACTTGGTGTACAAGAAGATGCGAGGCATAGATAGAGTGGAGAGCCAGATACCTTTTCCCATGGCAGAAATGGTTATCATGAGGGAACATTACTTTAAGGTGATTAGAGGAAGGTTTAGAGGAAATGTCAGAGATAGGTTCTTTACACAGAGAGTGGTGAGTGCGTGGAATGCCTTGCCAGCAGTGGTAATAGAGTCAGAAACATTAGGGACATACAAGCAACTCTTGAATAGATACATGGAAGATAGTATAATGAAGGGTATGTAGGTTAGATTAGATTAGATTACTTACAGTGTGGAAACAGGCCCTTCGGCCCAACAAGTCCACACCAACCCGCCGAAGCGCAACCCACCCATACCCCTACATTTACCCCTTACCTAACACTACGGGCAATTTAGCATGGCCAATTCACCTAGTTAGTCTGATCTTAGAGTAGGATAAAAGATTGGCAAAACATTGAGGGCTGAAGGGCCTGTCCTGTGCTGTACTGTTCTATGTTCTTTGTCACCACACCTCAGGCAAGGGGCAAGAGAGAAGATGGGACCCTCATGGTAACCTCAACCAGTGCAGGAGTTAAACCAACACCACTGATGCCACTCTGCATTGCAAACCAGCCATTCAGCCAACTGAGCTAACCAAGTCACAGCCTCACCATCTGGGATGCATTCCCCTTTAATATGAACACAAATGACAGAGTGAGTTAGTGCTTCAGTCCCCTGTCTATAACAGGCCTGGACTGAACTGGGATTTTCCTGGAATCAATATGTGAAGACCATTGACTAAAGCCAATGGCTCAGCCAACATCAACGTCAGCTTCTAAAACTGCATTTATATTTGTAATTCCATAATTAATCATTTTGCAATTCCCCTGTGGAGGGGTTCAGTCCAAGTTTAAGCAGAATTTCTTCTGTTAGTGACTCAAATATTCGCTGACAGCCCCATTTGTTTTCAAATAAACTATGTCAGCATGTCCTATTGCTCCAAGCAATGGACAACAAAATGCTCACTGTTCTCATTGGAAATTTTCCTGTTTTATTCTCATCTGTGCTGAAGATCTGACACGCTGCCATGACATCTTCAGCTGGAATCATCCCTCCAGGGGAGAGTTGCCAAGGGAAGAATGGTGTCCAGCACATACTTCCTGTGTGTCGCACCTGTTTGCAACCCTTGTTCATTGTCTTCCAGTTGTAGAGCTTGCCAGCTCCTCTTTATTTAACTCATTCATGGGATGTATGCCTCACTGGCTGGGCCACCTTTGTCCCTTGCCTGAGGCATGGTGACTCTCAGGTAAAACCACCACCAGTCACTCCCCCTCTGTGAGAGTGCGAGACATTACCTTTATTGTCTATTTCTATTTGACCTTCAGGAAGCTGCTGCTTGAACTGCTGCAGACCACCTGCTGTAGGTAGACCCATAGTGTCCTGAGGGAGGGAATTCCAGGGTTTTGACCCAGTAACACTGAAGGAACAGGGATATTTTTCCATGTCAGGATGGGGAGCTTGCAGGGGCTGGTGTTCCCATGTATCTGCTGTCCTGTCCTTCTCGATGGGTTTGGAAGATATTGTCTGAGGATCTCTGGGTGAAGTACATCTTGTCGATAGTACACACTGCTGCGACTGAGAGTTGGTGGTGGAGGGAGTGGATGTTTGTGGATGTGGTGCCAATCACGTTGCAATGCTATTCCAGCTGGCCTCCCATATTCCACCCTCTTTAAACATCAGTTCAACCAAAACGCTGCTGTTCGGATTGTAACTCATAAAGGCCATAAGAAATAGGAACAGGAGTAAGCCATTTGGCCCCTCGAGCCTGATTCACCATAGGGGTGGCATGGTGGCTCAGCGGTTAGCACTGCTGCCTCTCAGCATCAGGATCCCAGGTTCGATTCCAGCCTTGGGTGACTGTGTGGAGTTTGCACATTCTCCCTGTGTCTGCATGAGTTTCCTCTGGGTGCTCTGGTGTCCCCCCACAGTCCAAAGTTGTGCAGATTAGGTGAATTGGCCATTCTAAATTGCCCATAGTGTTAGGTACATTAGTCAGGGGTAAATGTAGGGGAATGGTTGCGGGTGGGTTACTCTTCAGAGGGTCGGTGTAGCCTTGTTGGACTGAAGGGCCTGCTTTCATGCTGTGGGTAATCTAATCTAATAGGATCATGGCAGATGTGACTCTCCTCACATCTACTTTCCAGCCCTTTTCCTGTAACCCTTGATTTTCTAACTGATCAAGAATCTATCCATCTCAGCCTTAAATGTTCACAAAGACTCTGCCCCCACAGCTGTCTGTGACAAGGAGTTCCAAAGAGCACAATCCTCTGAGAGCAGACATTCCTCCTCATCTCAGTCTGAAATTGGTGATAACAAGGTCTGTTCACTCATCAGCCCTTGTGCTCATTGTCCTACATTATGTCCTGATCTGGTTACACCTCAATTTCAAAATTCTCAACCCTCCACAACCTCACAACCATTCCTCCTCCCCCCCATCGCCCTACGTTTCCGTGACCTCCTCAAGCCCTTCGCTCCTCCGAGGTCTCCCTATCCACTCATTCCAACATATGCAACCCAATTTTGGTAACTCTATCATTGCCCATGCATTGAGTTGCCCAGACCCTAAGCACTGAAATTCCCAAACCAAACCATTACATTCTTCCTGTTTAAGATATTCCTTAAAATCCACTTTTTGACTACGTTTTTGATCACCTGGATCAGAATATCTCTCAATGTATCTCAGTAATCCTTGACAGGTCACACTCCTATGAAGCACCTCAGAAAGTTTTCCTCTATAAAAAATATGTGAATGAAAGTGAAAAGGTTAAACTTTACTTACCATTTACCAAACTAATTCCTGGAATGGTGGGAGTGATGCCCAGGAAGGAACTGGAATTCAATTAGGGCTACGTTCATTTGAGTACAGAAGAATGGAATGGGATCTCATAGAAAATGATAATGTTCTAAACGGACTAGACAGAGTAAACACAGGAAGGATGTTCCCATAGAACAGGGAGTCTAGAACCGGGGGTCACAGTCTAAGGATACGGGGTAAGCTGTTTAGGACTGAGATGAAGAAAAATTTCTTCACCCAGAGGGTGGGGAGCCTGTGGGATTCTCTGTCACAGAATTGAGGCCAAAACATTAAATGCTTTGAAGAAGGAGTTAGGCATAATTGTTAGGACCAAAGGGATCAAAGGAAATGGGGCAAAAGTGGGGACAGGATAATGAGTTGGATGATCAGCCAGGATCATATTGAATAGCGGGGCAGGCTCAAAGGGCTGAATGGCCTACTGCTGCTCCTCTATTCTATGTTACCACACCAGAAAAGAGGTGGCAGTATGATGCCTTACTCCATACCACTGTGCACTTTCCTTCCTGCTTGCTTTCTGGCTTTCACTCACTCTTTACTTTTAACCTACATTGCTGCCAATTTTCCTGACAGTGACAACTGTCTTGTGGTTTATGGGATCATCCTGTAATTTACTGATTTGTTTCATGTCCCATACTTCCTGGAACACCATTCATACTGTGTGAATGTCTCTGCCCAGTGACTGGAAAGCTGTTGGGTGGATCCCAGGCTGCGCCTAAAGGCTTTAGGGATGTTCTTAAAGCTTCCCTGAGAAGTCAAACTGGAGGGGAATCTCTGTATTGGAGAAAACTCATTCAAGAAGGCACAAACACAGAGACTTTATCGCAAACACGCAGAGGCAAGATCAAGTGACGTAGGGGTGCAGATTCCTTGACAGTGGTATCACAGTTAGACAGGGTGATGAAAGAGGCATTTAGCACACACCCTCATCAGTAAGAGCACTGATTTCAGGAGTAGAGACATCATGTTATAGCTATACAAGATATTGGTGAGGCCAGATCTGGAGTCTTGCATCCAATTCTGGTTGCCCTGCTAGAGGAAGGATGCTATTAAACTGGAAAGTCTGCCAAACAAAAGAGTTACAAGGATGTTACCGAGACAGGATGGTTTGAGCTATAGCAAGGGGCTGGATAGGCTGGATCTTTTTGCCCTGGAGTGTCGGAGGCTCAGGGGTGACCTTATAGAGGTTTATAAAATCATGAGGGCCAAGGTAAGAGAGTCCAAAACTAGAGGGCATAGGTTTAAGGTGAGAGGGGAAAGATTTTAAAGGGACCTGAGGGACAACATTTTCACACAGAGGGTGAACAAGCTGCCAGAGGAAGTGGTGGAGGCGGGTACAATTACAACATTTAAAAGACATATAGATGGGATATGAGTGGGAAAGGTTTAGAGGGACGTGGATCAAATGCTGGCAAATGGGACTAATTCAGTTTAGGAAACCTGGTCAGCATGGATGAGTTGGGCCGTATGGTTGTATGAAAGGTCAGAGGGAATGGGCAGCTTCCCTGACCCAAAGAAAAACAACTTGTCCACCAGACCCTTCAACACCACTGCACATGGCAGGGTCTGCAGATTATACAGCAGAGTTAACCCACCCCAGAACCCAGTGAACTGGTGTGGAAGCCAAGCGGACTCAAGCCCAATGAGCTGTTTGAGAGAGTGAGAGAGAGCCTCGCAACTTGCCCATCTTCCCATAAAACTAGAAAAATGGGGATGCAAACGCAGGGAAGGGAATTTTGAGGGATGCAGTTGGGCGAGAGGAATGGCCTATTTCCTGTGATCTTATAAGAGCTAGTGTAGAGTTGATCTGCCTCCTGGTGAGCTCTGCAACTCTTTTCTTTCACCTATATGTGGTCTCCATTTACAGCTTTTTTTTCCCCCTGGTTTACCATTATCCATACCTTTGTCTGCTTAACTGTGTTTTCTCTTTTGCTGGGTTCCATCTCCACCTGTCCCCTTACTCTATCCCCCCCCCCACCACCTCCTGTCTTCTACTTATATCCCACTTTCTCCTAGCTACTGTCAAATCTGAAGAAGGGTCGCTGGACTCTCCCCTAGGTAGGGGAGTGCAAAACTGTAGGGCACTGGTCCTAGGGTGAGAGAGGAAAGATTTAAAAGGGACCTAAGGGGCAACTTTTTCATGCAGAAGATGGTGCACGTGTGGAATGAGATGGCAGAGGAGATGGTGGAGAGTGATACAATATCAACATTTAAAAGGCAGCTGGATGGGTACATGAAAGGTTTGAGAAAAATATGAACAAAATGATGGCAAATGGGATTAATTTAGGATATCTGGTTGGCATGGATGAGTTGGACCTAAGGGTCCGTTTCCATGCTGTATGACTGCATGAGTCAAAACATTAACTCTGCTTCCTTCCCACACATACTGACAGACCTGTTGAGTTCTGTCAGCAATTCCTGTTTCTTTAACTCTGCTATTATTTGATTATATATGTTCTGCACTGAACAACAACCTTCTCTTGCCGGCTCAGTTGATCAGACATGGTCCTCGGTTCAAAGGATCTTTCTGTTTTACCTCTTTACCTGCTGATGGCCAGGATCAGATAAAATGCCAGGATAGGCCAGGCAGCATCCGAGGAGCAGGAGAATCAACGTCATAGAGTCATAGAGATGTACAGTATGGAAACAGACCCTTCGGTCCAACCTGTCCATGCTGACCTGATATCCCAACCCAATCTAGTCCCACCTGCCGCACCCGGCCCATATCCCTCCAAACCCTTCCTACTCATATACCCATCCAAATGCCTCTTCAATGTTGTAATTGTACCAGCCTCCACCACTTTCTCTGGCAGCTCATTCCAGACACGTACCACCCTCTGCATGAAAAGTGTTGCCGCGTAGGTCTCTTTTATATCTTTCCCCTCTCGCCCGAAACCTATGCCCTCTAGTTCTGAACTCCTCGACCCCAGGGAAAAGACTTTGTCTATTTATCCTATCCATGCCCCTCATGATTTTGTAAACCTCTATAAGGTCACACCTCAGCCTCCGACGCTTCAGGGAAAACAGCCCCAGCCTGTTCAGCCTCTCCCTATAGCTCAGATCCTCCAATCCTGGCAACATCCTTGTACATCTTTTCTGAACCCTTTCAAGTTTCACAACATCTTTCCGATAGGAAGGAGACCAGAATTGTACGCAATATTCCAAAAGTGGCCTAACCAATGTCCTGTACAGCCGCAACATGACCTCCCAACGCCTGTACTCAATACTCTGACCAATAAAGGAAAGCATACCAAACGCCTTCTTCACTATCCTATCTACCTGTGACTCCACTTTCAAGGAGCTATGAACCTGCACTCCAAGGTCTCTTTGTTCAGCAACACTCCCTAGGACCTCACCATTAAGTGTGTAAGTCCTGCTAAGATTTGCTTTCCCAAAATGCAGCACCTCGCATTTATCTGAATTAAACTCCATCTGCCACTTCTCAGCCCATTGGCCCATCTGGTCAAGATCCTGTTGTAATCTGAGGTAACCTTCTTCGCTGTCCACTACACCTCCAATTTTGGTGTCAGCTGCAAACTTACTAACTGTACCTCTGACGCTCGCATCCAAATCATTTATGTAAATGACAAAAGGTAGGGGACCCAGCACTGATCCTTGTGGCACTTCACTGGTCACAGGCCTCCAGTCTGAAAAACAACCCTCCACCACCACCCTCTGTCTTCTCTCTTTGAGCCAGTTTTGTATCCAAATGGCTAGTTCTCCCTGCATTCTATGAGATCTAACCTTGGTAATCAGTCTCCCGTGGGGAACCTTGTCAAATGCTTTACTGAAGTCCATATAGATTACATCTCCCGGTCTGCCCTCGTTTCTGACTTATGCCTGAAACATCAGTTCCCCTGCTCCTCAGATACTGCCTGACCTGCTGTGCTTTCCTGGACCACACTCTCGATTCTGATTGCCAGCATCTGCAGTCCTCACTTTCTCCTCCACAATGCCAGAATAAGCTGGAGAGCCTGAATGGGAATGGGATATTTTTGCCAGCTGTATCTTTGCCTCTTCCAATCACTAACGTAAAGCTGTGATACTTGCCCAAATTATTACAGGCACCAGGACACTGGAAAACCACCAAATGGGCACTGATCCTTGTTGGTTGGAGAACAAGGCATCACTTTGGCGTAGCTATCTTAAACAGCTGTTTGTGTGGTAGGAAAACAAACATGACACATCAAAACCAATAATCAGACCATCTACCTCCTAATGTAGCCTCCCACATGTTACAGTCACTCAAACAATACCTGGGTTTACTTGTACCTTCAAAAGCATAAACCCAGCGTTTGACTATGATTCACTTACAGAAACCAGATTAATTAAAATCATTTAGTGTTTCCAAGAGTTCCAATTTATTCCAGCCACTGTCAATAAGAATTCTCCAGGGAACAGTGGTTAGCATGCTGCCTCACAGCACCAGGGACCCGGATTCGATTCCAACCTCCGGCAACTGTCTGTGTGGAGTTTGCACATTCTCCCTGTGTCTGAGTGGGTTTCCTTCGGGTGCTCCGGTTTCCTCCCACAGATTAGGTGAATTGGCCATTCTAAATTGCCCCATAGTGTTCAAGGAATGTGTAAGGCCGGTGCATTAGTCAGGGGTAAATGTAGAGTTATAGGGTAGAGAAATGGGTCTGAGTGGGTTACACTTCAGAGGATTGGGGTGGTCTTGTTGGGCTGAAGGGATTGCTTCCATACTGTAGGGATTCTATGATCTGAGGTAAGAATCATAGAATCCCTACAGTGTGGGGTGTATCAGACCAGTTGGCCCAGGGGTGTGGGCCCCCAGGGAATTATTGGTGTAGTGGGGAGGGGCTGGTTTCATGGTTAACCGAGGGTCAGGACTTTGGATCCTCTAACCTTCTCTGGGGAAGTGACTTTGGAAGGCTTCCTAGTCTATGACTCAGCCTCAGAGTTGGGGACATTTTCCGAGCGGTGGGTGGGGCAGTGGATCCAAATACCGGATAATTATCCACCAGAAGTTTTGACTTCCTGGAAATACCGACAGAGTCAGTGGATCAGAGGTTTAAGAGGGTTGGGTGGTGGTTTCTAAAAGCAGTTGTTGGGTTACGTCCCAATCTCCAAGTATTTGGGAACTCAAAGATGTGGGCCATAGACGCTTACAGAAGGAGGCCATTCCCCCCCCCCCCACCAACTCCCCCTCGGCTCTGCAGTTCCTTTGAGCTATCCAATTACTCACACGCGTCTTGTCCTTTTCCCTGTGGATCTGCGACATTCTCCCCTTGAAGTATTGTAGTGAAGAAGGTGTTTGGTCCACTTGCCTTCATTGGTCAGTGCATTGAATCTCGGAGTTAGGAGGTTTTGTTGCAGCTGTACAGGACATTGGTGAGGCCACTTTTGGGATACTGCATTCAATCCTGCTATAGAAAGGATGTTGTGAAACTTGAAAGGGTTCAGAAAAGATTTACAAGGATGCTGCCAGGGTTGGAGGATTTGAGCTATAGGGAGAGATTGAATAGGCTGGGGCTGTTTTCCCTGGAGCATCAGAGGCTGAGGGGTGACCTTATAGAGGTTTATAAAATCATGAGGGGTATGGATAGAGTGAAAAGTCAAGGACCTTTTCCCATGGTGGGGCGTCCAAAACTAGATGGCATAGGTTAATGTGAGAGGGGAAAGATATAAAAGGGGCCTAAGGGGCAACTGTTTCACACAGAGGGTGGTACGTGTATGGAATGAGCTGCCAGAGGAAGTGGTGGAGGCTGGTACAATTACAACATTTAAAAGGCATCCAGATGGGTATATGAATAGGAAGGGTTTAGAGTGTTGTGGGGCAAATGCTGACAAATGGGACTAGATTAATTTGGGATATCAGGTTAGCCTGGATAAGTTGGACCAACGAGTTGGAGTTAAACTCTGTGACTCTATGACTCTACTTATCTAATTCCCTTCTGAAAGTTAATAATGAATCTATTTCATCACTGCCTCAGAGTATTTGGTATCATAAAAACGTCCTGATATCTTCTCCATCATCATGCAAATATGTTGATTCTTGGCAACATAACATTATTTCATGCTGTCCCAAGCAGTAACATCCCAAAAGAAACTATGAAAAGGGATTTTTTTTCTCTCTGTGTCTCTCACCCCTCCTCCATTTCCTCATTTGCAGAATCACAATGTCTCATCAAGATTATATTTTAGGCTCCTTCGGCCAAATTTCTCCAATGTTCCCAAGATACCCAAGCTTTTTTTGTTCTTCCCTTTGCATTCAAAATTAAAGGGAGCTCTGGGACGGAGGGACTATAAAGTCAAAACCACTTGATCCTTAACCCAACCAATCTGTAGCTATGACAAAATAATTCTTGGGAGCCATGCGCATCTCCGCTCAGGGAATTTGCTTTTTGAAACCCATCCCATTGCAACCTTTCAGGGTCAGGGTCAGCAAGGGTCCAGTGTCAAAAAGTGTGGTGCTGGAAAAGCACAGCCTGTCAGGTAGCTTCTGAGGAGCAGGAGAGTCAATGTTTTGAGCATAAGCCCTTCATCAGGAATACTCTAAATGCTGCCTGACCGGCTGTGCTTTTCCAGCACCACACTTCTCGACTCTGATCTCCAGCATCTGTAGTCTTCACTTTCTCCACAGCAAACTTCCAGATCAAGGAAAGAACAAAATAGTTTGCATTTTTATTACACCTTCTCTCATGATATTTTGCAGCAAAGGGAGTCCACTTTTTGAAGTACAGTCACTGTTGTAAAATAACAAGCTTGGCAGCAAATGTGTGCATTTTAAGTTCCCTGCAAGCTTGTAAACTCAACCCAGTTTTTTAAAAAATTCATTCATGGGATGAGGATGCCATTGGCTGGTTCAGCATTTATCGCCCTGAGGACACTAAGAGCCAACCGTATTGCTGTGGGCCTGGATTCACATGTAGGCCAGACTAGGTAAGGTTGACAGTTTCCTTCCCTAGAGGACATTAGTGAGCCAGATGGGCTTCTTTTAACAATCGAGTCATGGTCATCATTAGACTCTTAATTCCAGTTTTTTGTTGGATTCAAATTCCACTGTCTGCTGTGATGGGATTTGAACCCAGGTCCCCAGAACATTACATGGGTGTCTAGATTAACAGTCTAGACAATAATACCACTAGGCCGTCTCCTCCCCCCAGTCCAACACAAAACCAATCTTCCACTAACTCTGTCTACACTTCCCACTACCTCGGGAAAGTAGTCAACATCATCAAAGACTCCTCCGACCCTGGTTATACTCACTTCCATCGGGCAGGAGATACATTAGTTTGAAAACTCATACCAACAGATTCAAGAACAGCATCGTCCCTGCTGTTATCAGACTTATGAACAGACCTCCCATATATTAGAGTTGGTCAGAAGTCACACAACACCAGGTTATAGTCCAACAGGTTTGTTTGTAATCACAAGCTTTCGGAATGCTGCTTGTTTGTTAGGTGAAGTCACAGTTGGACTATAACCTGGTGTCCTGTGACTTCTGACTTTGTCCATCCCAAGTCCCACACAGGCACCTCCACATAATATTAGAGTTGATCTATCTCAGTACCTTTCCTGTAGTTGTAACACTATATTCTGCGTTCTGTTCCATTACCCTGATGTACTTACGTAAAGTATGATTTGTCTGGTAGCATGCAAAACAATACTTTTTAGTGTATCTCGGTACACGTGACAATAACCAAATCAAATCAAAATTAATTGAAAAAATGACCAATTGGTTTATTTGTTTAGGTGATTTTGGTTAAGGAATGAATATTAACCAGGGAGAAATCCCTTCACCATTTCAAAATAGTGGTCGTGGGACCTTTTACATCCACTTGAGAATTCTTGTACATTGACTGTGAAGTGATGTCTGTGGAGTTTACAGAGTTTGTTGCAGGGTCCAAAAGGTTTTATATAGAACAGAAAATAGGCACGTTTGGCCTAACAAGCTCAGTCCTTTTTTAAGTAAAGGTATTTTGAAAATGACATCCCACTTCTGGGCTATGAGCACGAGTCAGCAGTGTGAATACAGAGGTTGTAAATCCGATCACATGGATTTTCCCCCCTTGCACATGCCATGAACTTGGAGCACATCCAAAACTCTGAGGCTCTCCTGTCATTCCTAACCTGCATTGGCTCTCGCTTTGGCACCATCTGAATTTTAAATGTTGTGTTGAAAAGCCTCCATGTATTTCACCCTTCCTCATTTCCCTAACCTTCTCGAACCATCGTAGGTAACCATACCTTCAGCTGCCCAAGTCTCGAAGCTCCACAACTGCCTCCTTCAAACACCATCTCTTTACCCTTCTCTCTCCCTCTTCATTTTAAGACACTCCTCAGAATCCACCTCTTTGACCAGCCTTTGGTCATCTGACCTAACATCTCCTTATGTGGCTCGATGTTGATTTTTGTCCAATATCACATTGACTCCCAGTCAGGCAGTGTGTTCATTTTGTAACTCTCAACATTATTTTCGAATCCTTCAATGGCCTCAGACCCTCTCAATCTGAGTGATCTCCTCTCTCTGGACTCCTGTCATTCTTGCCTCTTGTGCAGCCCTAGTTCTAATCACTCCATCAGTGGTGGCCAGTGCCTAGGTCCAAGCTCTGAAATTCCCTCCCTACACCCCTTTGCTTTTCTGCCTTGTTTTCTTCTTCAAGGTGTTCCTTAGGGACACAGCAAAAATCATCGAGATTTTCATCTACATATCGACCGGTAAAGTCAGTTGAGTAAATATAAGCTGCTGAAGAATTCATAGGGAGTTTTGCTGACAGTTTCCTCAAATAACATGCTCCAGAGATCCAGCTTTACTCAACTCGTTATTGTTCAGTTAGACAGAATTCATTAATAGTCTAGATTAGAGTAGTGCTGGAAAAGCACAGCAGGCCAGGCAGCATCCGAGGAGCAGGAAAATCAACATTTCAGGCAAAAGCCCTTCATCAAGGAAACGTCAATTTTCCTGCTCTTCAGATGCTGCCTGACCTGCTGTGCTTTTCCAGCACCGCTCTAATCTAGACTCTGATTTCCAGCATCTGCAGTCCTCACTTTTGCCTAGAATTCATTAATAGCTTCACAATGAAGGGATCTTAGGTAGCACTAACCATGTATAATTCTACATTCAGTTTGAGAGAGAGAAGTGTAGGTCAGTTATGTCAGGTCAGTTATGTAGGTCAGTTTAATAAGGTCAGTTATGAAGATATGAAAGCATAGCTTGCTAAAGTGAATTGTAAGCTAGAGCTCAACAGGAATGCAGTTGGAGACATCTAAGGGGATATCTCAGAATATGCAGAATAGAAACATTCCAATGAGTAAGAAAATTTCCAGTGGACAGACCCACATTTTGTGGTTAATGAAACAGTTCAAAGACATTACAAACTTAAAGAGAAAGCAAAGACATCTGGAATCAGAAGAATATGCTAATCAGCAAATAATGCCAAAATAATTAATAAAAGGAAAAATTAGAATGCAAGAGAAATCCAGCCAGAAAAAAAAGCAAAGCTTCAAGCAGCATGGTGGCTCAGTGGTTAGCACTGCTGCCTCACAGCACCAGGGACCAGGGTTTGATTCCAGCCTCAGACAACTGTCTGTGTGCGGAGTTTGCACATTCTCCCTGTGTTTGTGTGGGTTTCCCCCGGGTGCTCTGGCTTCTTCCCACAGTCCAAGATGTGCAGGGTAAGTGGATTGTCCATGCTAAACTATTCTGTAGTCATAGAGATGTATAGCACAGAAACAGACTCTTCGGTTCAACTCATCCATGCTGACCAGATATCCTAATCTAATTTAGTCCCATTTGCCAGCACATGGCCCATATCCCTCTAATCTCTGCGTATTCATGCACCCATCCAAATGCCTTTTAAATGTTGTTATTGTACCAGCCTCACCACTTCTTCTGGCAGCTCATTCCGTACACATACCATCCTCTGCGTGAAAAAGTTGCCCCTGAGGTCCCTTTTAAATCTTTACTCTCTCACACCAAACCTATGCCCTCTAGTTCTAGACTCCCGATCCCAGGGAAAAGACTTTGTCTATTTACCCTATCCAAGACCCTCATAATTTTATAAACTTCTATAAAGTCACCCCTCAGCCTCCAATACTCCCAAGAAAAACAACCACAGCTTATTCAGCCTCTCCCTGTAGCTCAAATCCTCCAACCCTGGCAACATCCTTGTAAATCTATTCTGAACCCTTTCAAGTTTCACAACATCCTTCCAATGGGAGGGAGACCAGAATTGCACGCAATATTCCAACAGTGGCCTAACCAGTAAGCTGCAACATGACCTTCCAACTCCAATACTCAATTCACTGAACAACAAGGAAAGTGTGCCACTGTTTAAGAAGGGCGGTAAAGACAAGCCAGGGAACTATAAACTGGTGAGCCTGACCTCGGTGGTGGGCAAGTTGCTGGAGGGAATCCTGAGGAACAGAATGTACATGCATTTGGAAAGGCAAGGACTGATTAGGGATAGTCAACATGGCTTTGTGCATGGGAAATCATGTCTCACAAGCTTGATTGAGGTTTTTGAAGAAGTAACAAAGAAGATTGATGAGGGCAGAGCAGTAGATGTGATCCATATGGACTTCAGTAAGGTGTTTGACAAGGTTCCCCATGGGAGACTGATTAGCAAGGTTAGATCTCATGGAGTACAGGGAGAACTAGCCATTTGGATACAGAACTGGCTCAAAGAGAGAAGACAGAGGGTGGTGGTGGAGGGTTGTTTTTCAGACTGGAGGCCTGTGACCAGTGGAATGCCACAAGGATCGGTGCTGGGTCCTCTACTTTTTGTCATTTACATAAATGATTTGGATGCGAGCATAAGAGGTACAGTTAGTAAGTTTGCAGATGGCACCAATATTGGAGGTACAGTGGAAAACGAAGAGGGTTACCTCAGATTACAACAGGATCTGAACCAGATGGGCCAATGGGCTGAGAAGTAGCAGATGGAGTTTAATTCAGATAAATGCGAGGTGCTGCATTTTGGAAAAGCAAATCTTAGCAGGACTTATACACTTAATGGTAAGGTCCTAGGGAGTGTTGCTGAACAAAGAGACCTTGAGGTGCAGGTTCATAGCTCCTTGAAAGTGGAGTCGAAAGTCAGTAGGATAGTGAAGAAGAGATTGGTATGCTTTCCTTTATTGGTCAGAGTATTGAGTACAGGAGTTGGGAGGTCACATTGCTGTACAGGACATTGGTTAGGCCACTATTGGAATATTGCGTGCAATTCTGGTCTCCTTCCTATCGGAAAGATGTTGTGAAACTTGAAAGGGTTCAGAAAAGATGGACACGGATGTTGCCAGGGTTGGAGGATCTGAGCTACAGGGAGAGGCTGAACAGGCTGGGGCTGTTGGAGGCTGAGGGGTGATCTTATAGAGGTTTACAAAATTATGAGGGGCATGGATAGGATAAGTAGGCAAAGTCTTTTCCCTAGGGTCGGGGAGTCAAGAATTAGAGGGCATAGGTTTAGGGTGAGAGAGGAAAGATATAAAAGAGACCTAAGGGGCAACACTTTTCATGCAGAGCTGGAATGAGCTGCCAGAGGAAGTGGTGGAGGCTGGTACAATTGCAACATTTAAGAGGCATTTGGATGGGTATATGAATAGGAAGGGTTTGGAGGGATATGGGCCAGGAACTGGCAGGTGGGACTAGATTGGGTTGGGATATCTGGTCAGCATGGATGGGTTGGACCGAAGGGTCTGTTTCCATGCTGTACATCTCAATGACTCTATGACTCTATCTTATCTACCTGTGAATCTACGTTCAAGGAATTATCAACCTGCACTCCCAGGTCTTTTTATTCAGCAACACTCCCCAGCACTTTACCATTAAGTATATATGTCCTCCTCTGATTTGCCTTTCCAAAATGCAGCATCTTGCATTTATCTAAATTAAACTCCATCTGCCACTCCTCGGTGCACTGGCCTATCTGATCAAGATCTTGTTATACTCTGAAGTAACCTTCTTCGCTGTCCACTACACCTCCAATTTTGGTGTCAGGTTGCATATTTACTAACTAAAACTCCTACGTTCACATCCAAATCATTTATATAGATGACAAAAAGCAGTGGACCCAACACTGATCCTTGTGGCACACCACTGGTCACAGGCCATGTGGATTCTAGGAGGGTAATGCAAATATGGAGTTCCAGAGATAGGGTGAGATTCTCTTCAGAGGATTGTGCAGACCTAATGGACTCTATTTGAGTCAAAGTGATACTCTGTGATTTAACAAAGTGAGCATTGATCCAATAGGAAGTCCGACTGGAAAATTAAATTGACTATAAGACGTAGGAGCAGAATTAGGCTATTTGACCCATCATGTCAACTTCCCAGCCTTCTATAGCAATGAATTCCACAGATTCACCACTTTCTGGCTGAAGAAATCCCTCTTCATCTCAGTTCTAAAGGGTCATCCCTTCACCCTGAGCCTATGGCCTTGGGTCATAGTCTCTCCTGCTAGTGGAAACATCTTCTCCATGTTCACTCAATCCAGACCTCTCAGTATTCTGTAAGTTTCAATCAGATTCCCCTCCTCGTCATTCGAAACTTCACATGCTCCAAACCCTTCATCCTGGGATCATAGTTGTAAACCTCCTCTGGATCCTGTCCAAGGGCAGCACATCCTTCCTTTGATATTGGGCCCAAAACTGCTCCCAATGTCCCAAATATTCAACAAATATTTTGCATTAGTCTTCACTTTGGTGAATGCAAGTAACATTCCAGAAGCTGTGATAAATCAGGAAATTGAAGGAAGGGTGTGATGGGATGTTCCGTTGAGATTGTCCAGGACATTGGTGAGGCCTCTTCTGGAGTACTGTGTCCAGTTCTGGTCTCCCTGAAGAGGAAAGACTATTATTAAGCTAGAGAGGGTTTGGAAGAGACTTACCAGGATGTTGGGGAATGGAGAGTTTGAGTTATAAGGAGAGGCCAGGCCTTTTTTTCACTGGAACGTGTGAGGTTGAGAGGTGACCCTTATAGAGGTTGATAAAGTAATGAGGAACACAGATAAGGTGAAAGGCAGGTATCTTTTTCCTAGGGTGGGGGATTTCAAGACCAGGGAGCATATTTTTAAAGTGAGAGGAGAAAGATTTTAAAAAGACGTGAGGGAGCGACTTCTTTATGCAGAGCGTGTGGAATAAACCTCCAGAGGAAAGGATGGATGTGGATACGGTTACAACATTTAAAAGACACATGGCTAAGTGAGTGAGTAGGAAAGGTTTGGAGGGATATGGGTCAGGAACAGGCAGGTGGGGCTGGCTTTGTTTGGGATCATGGTTGGCATGGACTGGTTGGACCAAAGGGTCTGCAAATGTGCTGTATGACTATATATACGTTAATAAAATCACAAATACCAGAGAAGTGGGACTGAATAGATTGGTGACTGACAGGTGCCAAGGTCCTGATGTCTAGAGTATGGAAAGGACTGGCCAGTGAGAAATTTGTTTTGAATTTTTCAAAACTCCCCTGAGTCAGGGACAGTACCATTAGTTTGGAAGATAGCGGTTAATACTCCTTTATTCAAACGGAAGGGAGGCAGAAGCAGGAAACTACAAGCCAATTAGCTTTACATCCATCAGGGGTAAAATATTACAAACTATTTACAGGGCACTTGGATAAGTTCAAGGTAATTAGGTCGTGCCAGCATAGCTTGGGAAAAGGGGCGTTGTATTTGATTGAGTGATTATTGTTGCATATATATAGGGAGATGCAGTGAAAAGTCTTCTGTCGCCACAATCCTGTGCCATTTTGAGGTACAATTGAATAAAAAGCAAGTACTGAAATATAGTCCATCTTCATTGGTCGGGATCCCAAATAAAGCCCCAGGATGATTGCAAGACCCGTGCTCTGGGCCTATTGCAGCTGGGAGTGCCCGCTCCTTCATCACTGCAACCGATGCCTCCCCCACCAATTCCAGGAGTCCACACACTGGGCCTACGAAGCCAGGAACCCCTGCTCTGGTCACCGTCAAAGTCATGGCAGCTTCCCCACCATGTCAGGAAGGTGATGAAAATAAGAAGGAAAGAAAGAAAAGACGAGAAAGGAGAGAGGAAGGAAAAGGATGGGGCCTGCCTTGAGAGGATGGCCTTACTGTGCCAGTGCCACCATCTTGAATATCTGGGCCCACTGTCTCCTCCTCACTGCTGGGCCCACTGTCTCCTCCTCACTGCTGGGCCCACTGTCTCCTCCTCACTGCTGGGTCTACTGTCTCCTCCCCACTGCTGGGTCTACTGTCTCCTCCTCACTGCTGGGTCTACTGTCTCCTCCTCACTGCTGGGCCCACTGTCTCCTCCTCACTGCTGGGCCCACTGTCTCCTCCTCACTGCTGGGCCTACTGTCTCCTCCTCACTGCTGGGCCCACTGTCTCCTCCTCACTGCTGGGCCCACTGTCTCCTCCTCACTGCTGGGCCCACTGTCTCCTCCTCACTGCTGGGCCTACTGTCTCCTCCTCACTGCTGGGCCCACTGCTGCCACACCAAAGACATCTTAAAAGAGAAAAATAAAACAAAATGGATCAAAAAAAGAAAGAAAAATTTGACAATGATGCTCTGTGGATATGGGTTCAAAGCATACCATGGCAGGTTTTGAAATTTGAGCTTATTTAATAAAATCTGGAATTAAAAGCTGGTCTAATGATGATCATGAAACCATTGATATTTGTCGTAAAAAGCATTTTGTTCACTAATGTCTTTTAGTCTGTCGTCCTCACCTGGTCTGGCCTTTACTTTCCTCCAGACCCACAGCAAGGTGGTTGGCTCTAAACTGTCCTCCGAAGTGGCCAAGCAAGCCATTCAGTTCCAGGGCAATTAGGGATGGGCAACCGTTATTTAATATTTATTCTGGGGATGTGGGGTAGGAGGGGATCAAATGGCTCAGCAAGCGTTTAAAGTGTGGTGCCTGCTAAGAGTTAACCATATCACAGTCCCTCCCTACATCACAGAATTGTTGCAATGCAGAAGGAGGCCATTGGCCCATAGTCCCATCCTGGATCTGCAAGCCCGCATCATTACCCGGAGCCAATCTCCTGGGTTTTGTTTCCCCTGTACCCTTACTTTTAACCAAATAATCATTCAATGTCCTTCTTGAATGCATCAATTGAACCTGCCTCCACCACATTTCCAGATAATGCATTCCACACCCTAATTCCACCTGGTATAGATAGGTTTCCCCTCACTTCACCCCTCCTTCTTTTGCACATCATGTTGAATCTGTGCTTTTTCCTTCTTTTCACAAGTGGGCACTAAACAACCAGATGGGGTTTTATAACAATAGATAGTGGCTACAGGGTCACAATTAGGTTAGCTTTTGATGGACTTTAGGCTCAATCTACATGCTTATTTTCTTTATGTGTGAGCCAAGTCCTGCGTGCTCTTTAAAATAAAGCAATAAGAAAAACGCATTTAATCGTGCACTTTTAGTTTTATTCTAACAATAAGTGGATAAAGTATACAGAGCTCTGGGTCTCAACCTTTCTGTCCCTGACAAACTACTAAGTCGGTCAGTTCACGAAGAAAAAAGACCTCTCTCTGTCCCTGACCCAGTCTTTTATACCGTACAAAACATCATACCATCATTCAAGTGAAACTGTCTTCTCATTGGCTGTTGCTCCGACTCCATTCCCCGCCTCCTTGCATTTCCGGCTCTCCGATCTCACATGACCTTCCCTTTTCGGAGACAAAAGACCACCATGCGGCCTCCTTTCGAGCGCGAAACGGCAGTCTCGCCCACTTCCGGGGCGCGAAACGGCCGATCACGTGACCTCCCGGAGCGCGAAACAGGGAGACCACGTGACCGCGCCTCCGTCTCGGAACATCACGTGATCATCCTCTGCACCCGCACCAGAGGACCACGTGACCTCCGAGCCGAGGACATGCCCCTCAGACTCGCCAATTTAGTTTCCTGGTAAGTTTTTTATATATATATTTACGCTTTTTATTCAAATTTCAGGATGGCTAGCCCAGTCTCTTTGTTAGCGACGTAGGGTAGTCCATCTTCCGTAGTTACACCACTCCCCACCTCTTCCTCTGCTACATTGATGACTGCATTGGCGCCACCTCATGCTCCCGTGAGGAGGTTGAGCAATTCATCAACTTCACCAACACATTCCACCCTGACCTTAAATTCACCTGTACCAACTCTGACACCTCCCGCCCCTTCCTGGACCTCTCCATCTCTATCAATGATGACCGACTTAACACTGATATTTTTTGCAAAACCCCGACTCCCACAACTACCTGGATTACACCTCTTCCCACCCTATCTCCTGCAAAAATGCCATCCCGTATTCCCAATTCCTCCGCCTCCGCCGTATCTGCTCCCAGGAGGACCAGTTCCACCACAGAACACACCAGATGGCCTCCTTCTTTAGATACCATAATTTCCCTTCCCACGTGGTTGAAGATGCCCTCCAACCCATCTCATCCACATCCCGCCCCTCCGCCCTCAGACCCCACCCCTCCAACTGTAACAAGGACAGAACGCCCCTGGTGCTCACCTTCCACCCTACCAACCTTCGCATAAACCAAATCATCCGCCGACATTTCCGCCACCTCCAAAAAGACCCCACCACCACGGATATATTTCCCTCCCGACCCCTTTCTGCCTTCTGCAAAGACCGTTCCCTCTGTGACTACCTGGTCAGGTCCACGCCCCCCAACAACCCACCCTCCCATCCTGGCACGTTCCCTGCCACCGCAGGAACTGTAAAACCTGCGCCCACACCTCCTCCCTCACCTCTATCCAAGGCCCTAAAGGAGCCTTCCACATCCATCAAAGTTTCACCTGCACATCCACCAATGTCATTTATTGTATCCGTTGCTCTCGATGTGGTCTCCTCTACATTGGGGAGACTGGACTCCTTCTTGCAGAGCGCTTCAGGAAACATCTCTGGGACACCTGCACCAATCAACCCCACCGCCCCATGGCTGAACATTTCAACTCCCCCTCCCACTCTGCTGAGGACACGCAGGTCTCCTCTACCCCACTCCCTCACCACCTGACGCCTGATCTTCTGCCTCAGAACAGTTCAACCCCAGAGCATCAATGTGGACTTTACCAGTTTCCTCATTTCCTCTCCCCCAACCTTACTCCAGTTCCAACCTTCCAGCTTAGCACCATCCTCATGACCTGTCCTAACTGCCAATCTTCCTTCCCACCTACCCGGACCAGCCTCCTCTCCAACCTATAACCTTTATCCCCACCTCCATCCACCTATTGTACTCTTTGCTACCTTCTCCCCACCCCCACCCCTCTCCCATTTATCTCCCCATCCCAGAGGCTCACTGCCTTCATTCCGGATGAAGGCCTTTTGCCTGAAACATCGAGTTTCCTGCTTCTCGGATGCTGCCTGACCTGCTGTGCTTTTCCAGCACCACTCTAATCTTGACTCTGATCTCCAGCATCTGCAGTCCTCACTTTCACCTGGCCCAGAGATATGACCACTACTTCCCCAAATGCTGAGCTTGACAAAGATGCCCACAATCCACGAGAAAATAAAGACAAAATAATAATTTAAACAAAATCTTCAGCTCTCTCCCTCTTCCATCCCAAATTTCTATATCGTCCAAGCTGGGATGGTGATTGAGAGCAGGGTTAGGGTTAAGGTGGAGGTCACCATCTGAGTCCTGCACCAGTTTCTGCTGCATCTAAGATCCACTACATCTTTCCTTTTCACATCAGGAGATGCTGTTCCCAACTGAGGCATTTTAAAATGCAAAGCATTGTGGGTGCTGTGGCCACCATTTTGTTCCTTGGCCAAATCCTGTCCCTGAAACAACATTGAAAGCAGAAGTCATGGCATTCGATAAGGTCAGCAACGTTAGAGCAAAAACCATTTGTTTCCAAAACAAGTACTGTATATCGACAATCTTTCTTCCCAAGCACAATCTGACAATAGAACAAGTTGCCAAAAGAAACAGTCATTTGAGACACATCTTTCGGTTATTTCCATTTATACGAGTGATCATCAGGACTAAGGGCTGAAGTGGTCAGACTAGTTTCAACAAACACTGCTGTCGGAATATTGGATGTTAGTCTGTGATACTGACACCATGAAGGCTGAAGTGTGGATTAAAAGGGACCGTAGCAACATGGTTATTGAACCAACAAGGTGACAGGAAACAGACAGGAATGGTTAACAGATGTTTTTCAGAATTGAGTACAGTTCTGAAAGGTTAGGGTCAGGGAGGAAATCTAAAATGTACAGAAAGTTTGTAAAATGTGGGAGCCAATCTGAATGACGACAGGAGGCAAAAACTGCCAAATTATTTTCCTTAGCTGCCATTTTGAATGACTTGGATATTACTTGTAATCCTAATCATAACCCTGACTATGACCCTAACCTTGACTATTCCTAACTATGACCTTTACACTAACCCTAACGTTAACACTAACCTTAACTCTAACCCTAACCCTAACACCAACTATAACCCTAACTTTAGAACTTCAAAAAGACATCAGCAGTTTGGCGGAGTGGGCAGATAGGTGTCAGATAAAATTCAATGCAGCGAAGCATGAAGTGATACATTTTGGTAGAAAGAGCAGAGATACAATACAAAATAAAAGGCAAAGTTCAATCCAGGAGCTGAGGAACTTGAACGTAACTCATTAAAGGTGACAGGATGGGTTAACAGTCAATAATAAAGCACACCGTGACCTGGCCTTATCAATAGGTGCATTGCGTACAAAAGATGATGTTAAACTTGTACAAAATATTGGTTTAGTTTCAAGTGGGACATTGCATTCACTTCTAGCACCACACTGTTCAAAGGATGTGATGATATTAAGGTGCAGTAAACAATGTTTTCAAGAATGACGAACACCATGGAGGTAGTCAGATTGGAAAACTGGGATTTTTAGCTAGTAGAGAAAATTAAGAAAAGGTTAGAGATTCAAAACCATGTGCAGTCTAGACAGAGCAGATTTTCAGGAGAAATTGGTCCCGTTGATGAAAGAATCAAAGAGCAGGGGCATTGATTTAACGGATTGGATGTGAAAGCCCAGGTAGACTATGTCAAATACATCCATAGTAGCTGTGTCAGATGGTCTGTTTACTGTCTGTCTCATTGACGAATGACTGAGTGTGGGGTTTTGAAGGGGTATAGTTTAAATTGCATAGCAGTAGAAATACATTCTTTCCTGTGCTTTGTTAAAGTTATGTGTAACAATAAGCAGAGTTATTTTCTGTTCCTGGCGAAACCTGGTGTCTATTCTTTTTGCCCCAAGTAGCAGTTAGCCACATTCCCTGGATTTCTGCTGGATCCCTGGATTTCCAAGGTCTGAGTGCAGCAGTGCCTTCTGCAACCGGATTCGTATCCATCAATGTGCACGGTCCGTCTGAACAGCTGCATGACCATATCGCTAATATGGTCAGTCAGGCAATTTGTCATTTCAGCATTCTGGTTGAATTTTCATCCATTTATACATTTTGGAACAACCTGTAGGGCCTTGGGGCATGATAATCGGCACACTCTTCCCAGGTACATCATGACCCTAGTTATAACCTTTGTCTGTACAGGACGTTGGTGAGACCTCTTCTAGAATACAGTGTCCAGTTCTGCTCAGCCGTTAAAGGAAGGATATTGTTAAGATGGAGAGGGGTCAGAACAGATTTACCAGGATGTTGCCAGAAATGGAGGGCTTAAGTAATATGGGGAGGCTGGATAAGCTGGGACTTTTTTCACAGGAATGTAGGAGGCTGAGGGATGACGTTATAGAGGTTTATAAAATCATGAGGGGCATGGATAGAGTGAATAGTCAAGATCTTTTCGGGGAGGGGGTTCAAAACTAGAGGGTATAGGATTAAGGTGAGTCGAGCGAGATTTAAAAAAGGACATGAGGAGCAACATTTTTACACAGAGCGTGGCTTGTGAGTGGAATGAATTTCCAAAGGAAGTGGTGGATGCAGTTACAGTTACAATGTTTAAAAGACATATAGACAAGTACATGGATGAGAAATATTTGGAAGGACATTGATTAGGCCACTGTTGGAATATTGCGTGCAATTCTGGTCTTCCTCCTATCGGAAGGATGTTGTGAAACTTGAAAGGGGTTCGGAGAAGATTTACAAGGATGTTGCCTGGGTTGGAGGATATGAGCTACAGGGAGATACTGAACAGGCTGGGGCTGCTTTCCCTGAGCGTTGGAGGGTGACCTTATAGAGGTGACCCTATAAAATCATGAGGGATGTGCTTAGGGTAAAGAGACAAGGTCTTTTTCCTGGGATGGGGGAGTCCAGAACTGGAGGGCATAGGTTTGGGATGAGAGGGGAAAGATATAAAAGAGACCTAAGGGGCAACGTTTTCATGCAGAGGGTGGTATGTGTATGGAATGTGCTGCCAGAGGAAGTTACAAGTTTCAATTACAGCTTTGAAAGGTATCTGGATGGGTATATAAATAGGAAGTGTTTAGAGGGATATGGGCAAAGTGCTGGCAAATGGGACAAGATTAATTTAGGATATCTAGTCAGCATGGACGATTTGGGACTGAAGAGTTTGATTTAGTGCTGTACATCTCTATGACACCATGACTCTATATAGGCCAAGCGCTGGTGGATGGGACCAGTTCAGTTTGGGATATCGGGTCAGCATGGATGAGTTGAACCGAAGGGTTTGTTTGCATGCTGTATAACTCTATGATTCCCATAACTGTAAATACCTCTTTCTATCTTGTCACCCTTCTGCATTCATTCTTTTATCCCCCAAGAGAGAAGCAACCCTGCCCCATGCTTTAGTCTCAGTAGAACTGCTCTGAATCACGAAACCTGGGTTCAAATCTCAACAAAACAGATGATGGATTTTGAATTCAATATTTTTTTTTAATTATTCACTAGTGAGTGTCATTGGCTGGGCCAACATTTATTGTCCACTCCTTGAGAAGGTGGGGGTGAGCTGCAGTCCATGTGCTGTAGGTTGACCCATAATGCTCTTAGGGACAGAATTCCAGGACCCAGTGACAGTGAAGGTATTCTGGAATTAAAAATGCTGCAATTAAAAACTGGAATTTTAAAAAAAGCAAAACCCCAATGGCGATCAGGAAACCATTGTCAATGGCCATGGCACCCATATGGTTCACTGGTGTCCTTCAGGGAAGGAAATCTACCCTCCCTACCCAGTCTGGTACATGTGATTCCAGACCCACAGCAATGTGGTCAACTATTAACTGCTGACTGTGCAGTGGGGAATAGGAAATAAAACAGCACCCACATCCCACAAGTGAACGTTAAAAGCATGCCATAGGAAGGATATGAAAGGATACTGATAACAGTTACAAGAATGACTGAAATAAGCAATTTCATATGTGGGTGGATCTGGTTGGGAAAGGTTGGGTCGCTCGTATTGGAGCTGAGAAGGCTGGGCAGAAATGTGATCGAGGTGTTCAAGTCATGAGGGTCCAGAGGGAGTAGCTGGAGAAGTGGTTCCTGAGGATGGAAACCCAGGATTGCTAAATAACAAAAGACTCAAAGGCAACGCAATGTGAAACCCTGTTTAAATGCTGCACTTTGAACTCTATCACTTACCATGGAGTAATTTTTCAATAGTTTTTTACTTTGCTCACGCAATGCATGGCAGAATTTAACCAAATATCCACCACCTTCCAAACCCATGAGTACTTCCATCTAGGAGGACAGAGGCAGCAGATACATGGGAACACCACCAACTGTAAGTTCCTTCCAAGCCAATCACCATCCTGACTTGGAAATATATCACCGTTTCTTCACCTTCACTGGGTCAAAATCCTGGAAATCCCTCCCTAACAGCATTGGACTGCAGTAGTTCAAGGAGGCAACTCACCACCACTTTCTCAAGGGGCAATTAGAGACGGGCAATAAATGCTGGGCTCAGCCAGTGACAACCATGCCCCACAAGTGAACCTTTTAAAAATCAAATACAAAGCATTTGATATAATACAACAACAACAACCTCATTTTGGGAGGCTGATTATAGGTGCTTCATTGGAGTGTGGCAAAGTCAAATAGTTAACAGGAGTGAAGATAGCTGGGAAGACGTTAGGATAATGAAGGTGGGGTGATGGTGATAGGTCAGTGCAGAGGGTGGAACGGATACGTGGGAAGAAAGATGGACAGGTAGGACAGTTCAAGAGAGCGGTGCTGAATATGAAGTTTGGCTCTGGGATAACGTGGGAGAAGAGGAGATGATAAAACTGGTGAAGTCAATGTTGATGCTGTGTGGTTGAAGGGTCCCAAGGCAGATGAGGCGTTCTTCCTCCAGGCATCGGATGGCTTGGATTTGGCAGTGGAGGAGGCCCAGGACTTGCATGTTCTTGGGGGAGTGGGAGGAGGAGAAATCCAAGCCACCTGACTGACCACTTCAACTCCCCCTCTCACTTCACCAAGGACATGCAAGTCCTCCTCCACCAAATCCAAGCTACCCGATGCCTGGAGGGAGAACACCTCATTTTCCACCTTGGGACCTTTCAACCACGTAGCATTATCATCAACTTCACTAGTTTCCAAATCTTCCTGCCCCACCTTATCCCAGATCCAACCTTCCAACTCTGCTCCACCCTGTTGAACAGTCCTTCCTGTCCATCTTCCTTCCCACCTATCTGCTCCACCCTCCTCTCTGAACTATCATCATCACCCCCCACTTGCATCAACCTATCGCCTTCCCAGTTACCTTCCCCCAGCCCAACCACACCCTCCTATTTATCTCTCAGCCCCCTTTCCCCCACCCCAACATTCCTGATGAAGGGCTTATGCCAAAAAGTTAGTTTCTCCTGCTCCTCAGGTGCTGCCTGAGCTGTTGTGTTTTTCCAGCACCACACGTTTCCACTTTGAAATATCCTACCAAGCCACTCTGTTCAAGGACAATTGAGGAACGGCCAGCGATTCCTGCATCTGATGAAAGAAAAGAAAACAAAAATGAAATAGTCAAATGAATGTGAATGACTAAACTCCTGCACAAAAAGGTCAGTTGTAAAGAAAGTTAGAAATTTATTGTTACTTGTATTTGTGAAAATACAGTAAAATGAGTATAAGTTGCCACAAAAACAGGCACCATTAAATTATATAAATTATTTATTAAAAAAGAATGTGACAAAGTTACGACAAATATCATTTTTTTCTTCATTCCACGTCCTCTTGGCTTCACAAACCTGTCACTAGTGAAGACCCAGGCCTGTCCATCCTAAGAACTGGGGCCTGCCCAACTACCAAGGTCCTGGGCCTGTTCAACTTCTGAGGTCTGCCCAACTACCAAGGACCTAGGCCTGTCCAACTTCTGAGGCCTGCCTCAACTACCAAGGATCCAGGCCTGTCCAACATTTGAGGCCTGACCAACTACCAAGGTTCTAGGCCTATCCAACACCTGAAGCCTGCCTCAACTACCAAGGACCCAGCCCTGTCCAATTTCTGAGGCCTGCCCAACTACCAAGGACCTAGGCTTATCCAACTACCAAGGATGAAGGCCTGTCCAATTTCCAAGAACTAAGGCCTGTCCAACTGCTGAAGACCAGGGCCTATTCCAACTGCCAAAGACCGGGAATTATTCCAACTGTCAAATAATGAAGCCTACTCCAACTGCTGAAGTCCGGGCCTACTCCAATTGCCCAGGACCAGTGCCTGACTGACCAAAGACTGGGGAACTCCTAAAACTATATTGAACCAGGGGCCAATCAAAATTGTCAAGGACCGGGGGCCTGCTGAAACCACCAAGGACAGGGGGACCAGTTGAATCTGCCCAGGACCAGGAACCTTCTTAAAGGAGGAGTAGGACTAAGGTGTTTCAGATGGAAATTCTTGAACTGGGATCCCAGACAGCTGAGGGCAAGGCCACTGGTGGTGGGTGACAGTAAGCACAGGGAACAAGTTGAGATGCGTTGTATGTCAACATGGATTTGACCAATCAGATGATCACGTGGCAATGGATTTCCTTTAGACCAGTTTGACAACCGATAACATAAGAAAATGATGGTTTCACTCATTAGTCATCGATTTCAGGGAATCCTGTCAAGAAGTACTGAAATACAGTTGGTTAAACTAGTTCATGACTGTCAACAGGAAATGATGACTTCGTGTTTATGTAGGATTAAGGAAACTTGCTCAATAAACGAAGACAGATTGTTTCCACAGGATAAGGATAAGAAAACAGTTAATAAGTCATGAGGAAACCTAGCCTTTAGAATGCAAATATAGAATTTTTAAAAATCAAGAAACCTCTGTAAAGCACAGTCGGTTCTAACCAATGAATTGTGTCCAGATCTGTTCACAGTTTAAGAATGACAGTGCTATTCATTCAAGTAGAGCTTTCGGGGACCTGGGTTCAAATTCCATGGTGGTGTTTGATGGTAGGATCTGATTTTTTTAAAACAAAACCTGATGGTGCAGTTCCATGATGACTGTGAAACATTTGTTATAAAAACCCACCTGGATCACTGCTATCCATCACCGAGGCGATTCCTGACATACAGTAAACTGGATGATTCCCAGGGGCCTTGTGAAACAGCCAGGCAGCTCAAGGCTGATTTTGCGGTTCTGTCAGATTAGGAATGGTCAATAAATGTGATAGAGAAATCCACAGGATCACTCCCCTTTTGAGTGAAGATATCTCGGCCCGACAGAGCCTACACAATATCTTGAGACTGTGCCCCCCTGGATCCTAGACACCCCAGTCAGGGGAAGTAATCTCCCTGCGTCTAGACTTCTTTTTATATTTATTGATTCACAGGATGAGGGCATCGCTGGCTTGGCCAGCATTTATTGGCTATCCCTAATTGCCCATAGGGCAGTTCAAGAGTCAACCACATTGTTGTGGTGTCACATGTAGGCCAGACCAGGTAAGGATGCTGGTTTTCTTCCCTGGTGAACCATAATGGTTTCATGGCCATTATTAGACTCTTTGGTCCAGTTGTTTATTTAATTCAAATTCCACAATCAGCTGCAGCAGCCTTCAAACCCAGTCCCCAGAACATGACTGGGTCTCTAAAACAGCAGTCCAACAGTAATACCAGTCGGTCATCTGCTCCCCATGGCAAAAGTGAGGACTGCAGATGCTAGAAACCAGAGTTTAGATGAGAGTGGTGCTGGAAAAGCACAGCAGGTCAGGCAGCATCCGAGGAGCAGGAAAATCAATGTTTTGGGCAAAAGCCCTTCATCAGGAATGGAGGCATCAATGTGGACTTCAACAGTTTCCTCATTTCCCCTCCCCCCCACCTTACCCCAGTTCCAACCTCCCAGCCCAGCACCATCCCCATGACCTGTCCTACCTGCCTATCTCTCTTCCCACCTATCCAGTCCACCCTCGTCTTCGACCTATCACCTCCATCCCCACCCCCGTTCACCTATTGTACACTTTGCTACCTTCTCCTCAGTTCCCCCCACCCCATTTATCTCTCCACCCTGGACGCTCCTTGCCTCCATTAATGATGAAGGGCTTTTGCCCGAAATGTAGATTTTCCTGCTCCTTGGATGCTGCCTGACCTGCTGTGCTTCATCAGCTTCCCATGTCCAGCCCGGTTAGAATCCTCTCTCATCACAATTAACAATGATTTCATGGTTATCATCAGTGATATGAGCTCTAAATTCTAGGTTCATTCATTGCATTTAAATTCCTCCAGCTGTCACGAGCATTAGCCTGGACCTTTGTGTCACTAATTCAGTGGTTTACCGCAGTACTACTATCTCCCCATACATCTAATCTTGAAATAATATCCCATAAATAATGAGACTTGAGTGATTGCCTCTGCAATGTGTCTTTGAAATCACTTCAGAATGTACCTAACCCTGCTTCCCAACTTGCAACAGATGTGTGCAGAACTGATAGAACTTGGCAATCCAATGGTTAAGATTTCCTCATTGTGAAAACAGTCTTTAAGCAACATCTTCAGGAATGTGGTATCTGTGGGCAAGAGGAAGCTATACCAGAATGGGACACTTGTAAACAATAAGATGTGAATGACTGCATCTGTGTGGAAAAGTGAGAATGGGAGAGGCAGCCTACTCAGACCACATCGGAAATTTCAAAATCATCAATGCAACAGTGAGGTAAGACTTGGAGAAATAAAAATAAAAATACCAGCATGTGTTCTCAGAGGCTTTGTCTCTAACACACCTGGACTTGTTCCGCTTCTTGTCCTTCAAGTGGAGAAGTCATAATTGAACTGCAGCATTCAGTCCCCTTTGTACACAATCTACAAGATACACTGCAGAAATTCATCATGACAGGGGAGGTGATGGCCTACTCATATTATCGCTAGGCTATCAATCCAGAGACAAAACGTGTGGTGCTGGAAAAACACAGCTGGTCAGGCAGCGTCCGAGGAGCAGGAGAGTCAACGTTTCGAACATAAGCCCTTCATCAAGAAAATGGGGTGTGGTCCAAGGGGGCTAAGAGATAAATGGGGGAGGGGTGGAGTTGGGAGGAAGGTAGCTGGGATATAGTTCCCTCCCCACCCCTATCCCATTCCACAGAGACCATTCCCTCCGCAACTCCCTTGTTAAGTCCACCCCTCCCATCACTCCACCCTCCCCTCTCGGCATCTTCTCTTGCCACTGCAAGAAGTGCAAAACCTGCACCCACATCTCTCCCCCTCACCTCCATCCAAGGCCCCAAAGGATCTTTCCACATCCGACAGAGATTTTCCTGCACTTCCACACAGCTCATCTACTGTGTCCATTGCTCTCAGTGCGGTCTCCTCAACTTTGGGGAGGCAGGACACCAACTTGCAGAATGTTTCAGAGAACATCTCTGGGACACACGCACTAAACAACCCCACCGCCCTGTCACCAAACGCTTTAACTCTCCCACCCCATCCACCAAGGTCACGCAGATCCTGGGCATCCTCCATCCCAAACTCTAACCACCCAAAGCTTAGAGGAAGAATGCCTCATCTTTCACCTTGGGACCCTCCAACCACACAGGATCAATGTGAATATCACCAGTTTCTTCATTTCCCCTCCGCCCACCTTATCCCAGATCCAACCCTCTAACTCAGCACTGCTCTCTTGAACTGTCCTACCAGTCCATCTTCCTTCTCACCTATCTGTTCCTTCCTCTGCTTCGACCTATCACCATTACCCCCACCTCCCAGCTACCTTCCCTCCAGCACCACCCTCTCCCCATTTATCTCTCAGACCCCCGGCCCACAAGTCTCATTCCTGATAAAGAGCTTATGCCTGAACTATCAACTCCCCTGTTCCTTGGATTCTGCCAGACCTGCTGTGCTTTTCAAGCACACTTTGCGACTCTGATCTCCAGCATCTGCAGTCCTCACTTTCTCCTATTAATCCAGAGACCAAGATAATATTCTGGGGACCTGGGTTCAGATCATGCTATGACAGATGATGGAATTTGGATTCAATTGGATTAAGTGTCTAATGGTAACATGAAACTATTGTTGAGAAAAATATGGTTGGATCTTAACTACCCTCTGGGTAATTAGGGATGAGCAACAACTACTGGCCTGTCCAATGATGTCTACATCTTATGAATGAATAAAACTCCTTAGACAGCACCTTTCAAACCCACAAGCACTTCCATCTAAAAGGACAAGGAGATTGTGTGGTGACCTTTGTCATGAACCAGGCCAGACCTCCTCAAAACATTTCAAGGAATTAGCCCAGACCCTAACATTGCTGGTTGTTTTAAACAGGTGTAATGTGGATATTCCAGGAAGGATGCAGTTGGTCAAACCACAGTTTTAAACAAAACAGAATTTACTTGCAAGATCACCGAATGAAACACAAACAAAAGAGAACAGAATACTGAATAATGTAACCTCTCTGAAAACCCAATAGATCATCCCAGCTTAATGATGCTGGTCCAAATACTCGCAACAATCCCCATAAACACCTCTTGGCACAAATGGTAAAATCAAACATAGGGTCAAAGAGATGTCAGAGAGAGAGAGTCTGCATAGACCTGCTTCTCTTGGTTTCATGAGCTTCACAACACTACTGGTCATTAACCAAACCAAACCTGAGAAAAGCTGTGCTGGGAGAACTGGCCATTCCCCTTTCATTGTACAAGTGTTTATTTTTTTCAAAACTTGAAAGCCTTTTGCCTGAGGCAGTATCTGTTAGCTATGATCAAACTGGCCCTAAAACCCTTCCAAACCCAAACTTTTCAGAGTCTGTGTCTTTTACAACCTCCTGACGAAAAAAGCCAAGGATGCCATAACCTTGCTAAAGGACTGGTATTGTCACACTTTACAGAGGTGGATACAATCATGATAGGTGTAGATAAGGTGAGTGGCAGCTGTCTTACCCCAACCTTGGGGAATTTCAAGACTAGGCGCATACTTTAAAGGTGAGAGGAAGAAGATTTAAAAAAAACATATGAGGCAGCCTTTTTACACAGAGAGTGGTTTGTGTTGAAATGAACTGCCAGAGGAAGTGGTGGATGTAGGTACAGTTACAACATTTAAAAAATATTTGGATAAACACATGAATAAGAGCATTTGGAAGGATATAAGCCAAGCACAGGCAGGTGGAACTAGTTTCATTTGGGACTATAGTCAGCAGGGACTGGTTGGACAGAAGGGTCTGTTTCCATGCTGTATGACTTGATGACTATAACAAGGGACAGTAGATACATGGGAATACCACCCACTTACAAGTTCCCCTCCAAACCACTCCCCATCCTGACTTGGAAACGGATGACAGTTCCTTCAGTGTCACTGGTTTAAAATCCTGGAATTCCCTCCCTAATCCTGGAATTCCCTCCCTAAGAGCATTGCGGGTCTACCTACAGCACATGGGCTGCAGCAGTTCAAGAAGGCAGCTCACCCCCACCTTCTCAAGGGGCAACTAGGGACAGGCAATAAATGTTGGTCTAGACAATGACACCCACATCCCATGGAACGATAAATTTTAAAATGATCTCATTGTGTAATGCATTGTTTCTTTTAAATGGATTTGAAGAAAAGTGATTAACAACCATAACAAGCGTTTGACAGGATGTTCCAGTCAGATTCAGAAACCACTCCAGCTGCAATCTCATGGTTTGTAACTGAACTCAAATTCCTTCTCCAGCAGCCACTGCTTTCACTAGGATCTACCCCAGCAAGGGGATGGGGGGAGCAGAGATCACAGCAGTTATTTCCAATTTTTAGCACGAACAGCACTTTCATTTGTTTCTATATATATTGAACTTTCTTCCACCTTTACTGAGGTGAAGAGGGAACCTAATCTGTTCCATGTCAAGGATCTGGAGACCGAGTGAAACAAAACTTTCCAGAGTCTCAGAGACACTTTTACTGCGTTAACATTATATTCCAGCCTCAGACTGATTTATTAGTTGTTTAAAGAAAACATGCAGAGTCTGAAAGCTCGAAGGAACATTCAAAGATCACAATTTATCCTTCTTCATTTTACTACCACATTTCAGATGGCTGGACATGTTTCATTAGGCGAAGGGATGGGAGGTTCTGCCTGGTAATCAGGGAAGACATTGAGAGTTAAAGACACAGGAGGGCATTCAGCCCATTGTGACCGTGCTGGTCAATAATGAGCTGCCCAATCAAAACCAGCTTCGTGCATACCATCCATAGATTGGGCAGGTCACTGTTCTCCAAGTAAACATCCATATGCTTTCAAATGGCGTTGGGAGTTGTTGGCTCTATCAGTCTCTCAGGCAGAGGGGTGCAAATCCTCACTATCCTATAAGACAAGAAATGACAGGCTAACAAGTGACTTAAGATAATAAGTCACAGTGTTAATGTAGCTCATTGTTTGAAGTGAGGTAAATTCAATCATGGGGAGACATTCTCTGCAAACAGAGAAGATAGTGGTGGTGTCACAGCATTAATGCTCAGGCTACATTCAAGCCTTACATTTTGGTTTTTGAATGACCTGTGAGCTGGAGACCCAATAGTTCCCCATTATTCTGGTGACGACAGTGGCTCAGCCAATCAGGTCATCACCCTTTTCCCCTACTATATAAATTGTTGCGATTGTTTGAAATTTGGCATTCTTGCATCTGTCCTGATGGGTGCAAAATGAAAAGCTTCAGCAACATGTCTCTCATTTCAGCAAGACTGTTTCCTCATCACATCTCTAACAGTTATTTTAAATGCAGACAAATTGGTGAGGATAGGATCACTTTGTATTTTTAAGGCAGAGGTTGATTATTCCTTTTGCCTAACAAAGATCAAAGGGCAATTGGCTGTGGATGAGAAAGTGGAATTCATTGCATAAACAGATCACCTATCACCTTATCCAATATTGGAGCAGTTACAAGTGGCTGAATGGTCTATGACTGTTTCTAATTGGTATAGGTAGAGACTAGGAGAAAGTGAGGACTGCAGATGCTGGAGATCAAAATGTGTTGCTGGAAAAGCGCAGCAGGTCAGGCAGCATCCAAGGAGCAGGAGAATCAACATTTCGGGCATAAGCCCTTCTTCAGGTAGAGACTAGTTTCCATAGCGCTGAACTGATTTTAAATTCCACCATCTGCTATGTGGGATTCGACCCTCTAACTCCCAAGTCACAAAGTTGGCTCTCTGCATTAAGACAACGCCACCATCGCCCTGTCATGGGCAGATGAAAAATTCTCTTCACTTTGACACCTTCAACCTGGAGAAAGTACCTCACCCCACTTCAAGGAACGACAGCACTGGGTTTTGAGAATTAGAAGCTGGTAACATTTCACACCTCTCTTTCGACACAGGAGTGCAAACATCCCAGGTGGAATTTAGCGGGCACGGTTCCTGTGAGCAAACCGAAAGACATGGACAAACCCACCCCGGTCACATTGTTCAAAGTGATGAGTTAGTCACTGTTTGGGGTTGAGAAAGATTGAAACGTCGAATTTCCTGTTCCTTGGATACTGCCTGACCTGCTGCGCTTTAACCAGCAACACATTTTCAGCAGTATCTGTAAGAGCTGCTGGTCAATGAGAGGGGGAGGAGATACTCTTGAAGCAAAGGGAGTGGTGTCAGTGGCATCAGGCAGACACCAGGTAGGGCTGAGGTTAGTGTTTGGATGGAGCAGCCGCTAGGTTCCCTACTAACCATCTAAGTCTTGAGAGAGTGAGTGATTCCAATTTCTGCACTCTTTGGGCGGAGACAGGTTTCCCTGAAACACCAACCACTTGTTCAGGTCTCAGCAGAAATGCAACCACTCACCACCAGGGGAAGTTACATACCAAAGATAGTTACTGGCCTGATGTGATGAAAGATCTACTGAACAAACTGTGAGTTATCTATTCTCCCAGGCTCTCTGACAATGCCATGTGTACGTCTATTCTCTGACGTACATCAGGAATTTTGTCACTTTTGTGAAGACCTAAGTTGGTATTATGCAAGGATCTCTATTCTGAACAACTAAGAGCATGTAACCTTTGAGTTTGGCTGAATTGGGTAGACTGGGTCAGAAGGTGATATGTTCAAGGGATTGTCCATGCAATTGTCTTCAAATTGTTTCCATCTTAAACTCCAGTAGTGCCAGCAGTGTGGCTGGCTGGCATTAGCCATTTCAATTATGTTGCTTTAAATTCATTCATGGGATGTCAGTGTCACTGGTTGGGTCAATATTTATCGCCTATCCGTACTTGCCCCTTAAGAAGGTGGGGGTGAGCTGCCTTCTTGAACCGCTGCAGTGCACATACTGTAGGTGCATCCATAATTCCCATAGGGACGGAATTCTAGGATTTTGACCCAGTAACACTGAAAGAACAGCGGTATATTTCCAAGTCAGGATGGTGAATGACTTGGAGGGGAACTTGCAGGGGCTGGTGTTCCCATGTATCTGCTGCCCTTGTCCTTCTAGATGAAAGTGGTCATGGGTTTGGAAGGTGCTGCCTGAGGATCTTTGGTGAATTTTTGCAGTGCTTCTTGCTGCTACTTAGTGTCGGTGATGGACGGAGTGGATGCTTATGGATGTGCTACCAATCAAGCGGGCTGCTTTGTCCTGGATGGTCATAGAGTCATAGAGATGAACAGCATGGAAACAGACCCTTCAGTCCAAACCGACCATACCGACCAGATATCCCAATCCAATCTAGTCCCACCTGCCAGCACCCGGCCCATATCCCTCCAAACCCTTCCTCTTCATATACCCATCCAAATGCCTCTTAAATGTTGCTATTAAACCAGCCTCCACCACTTCCTCTGGCAGCTCATTCTATACACATACAACCCTCTGCGTGAAAACGTTGCCCCTTAGGTCTCTTTTATATCTTTCCCCTCTCACCCTAAACCTATGCCCTCTAGTTCTGGACTTCCGATCCCAGGGAAAAGACTTTGTCTATTTATCCTATCCATGCCCCTCATAATTTTGTAAACCTCTATAAGGTCACACCTCAGCCTCCAACACTCCAGAGAAAACAGCCCCAGCCTGTTCAGCCTCTCCCTGTAGCTCAAATCCTCCAACCCTGTCAACATCCTTGTAAATCTTTTCTGAACCCTTTCAGGTTTCACAACATCTTTCCGATAGGAAGGAGACCAGAATAGTGGCCTAACCAATGTCCTGTACAGCCGCAACATGACCTCCCAAGTCCTATACTCAATACTCTGACCAAGAAAGGAAAGCATACCAAACGCCTTCTTCACTATCCTATCCACCTGTGACTCCACTTTCAAGGAGCTATGAACCTGCACTCCAAGGTCTCTTTGTTCAGCAACACTCCCTAGGACTTAGATTACATTAGATTACTTACAGTGTGGAAACAGGCCCTTTGGCCCAACAAGTCCACACCGACCCGCTGAAGCGCAACCCACCCATTCCCCTGCTTTTACCCCTGTACCTAACACTATGGGCAATTTAGCATGGCCAATTCACCTGACCTGCACATCTTTGGAAACGGGAGCACCCGGAGGAAACCCATGCAGACATGGCGAGAATGTGCAAACTCTACACAGTCAGTCGCCTGAGTCGGGAATTGAACCTGGGTCTCTGGCGCTGTGAGGCAGCAGTGCTAACCACTGTGCCACCGTGCCGCCCACACTCAATGGACTTATACGCTCAAAGGACCTTATCATTGAGTGTATAAGTCCTGCTAAGATTTGCTTTCCCAAAATGCAGCGCCTCACATTTATCTGAATTAAACTCCATCTGCCACTTCTCAGCCCATTGGCCCATCTAGTCCAGATCCTGTTGTAATCTGAGGTAACCCTCTTCGCTGTCCACTACACCTCCAATTTTGGTGTCATCTGCAAACTTACTAACTGTACCACTTATGCTCACATCCAAATCATTTATGTAAATGACAAAAAGTAGAGGGCCCAGCACCGATCCTTGTGGCACTCCACTGGTCACAGGCCTCCAGTCGGAAAAACAACCCTCCACCACCACCATCTTTCTACCTTTGAGCCAGTTCTGTAACCAAATGACTAGTTCTCTCTGTATTCCATGAGATCTAACCTTGCTAATCAGTCTCCCGTGGGGAACCTTGTCGAATGCCTTACTGAATGGTGTCGAGCTTCTTGAGTGTTGTTGGAGCTGCGCCCATCCAGGCAAGTGGGGAGTATGCCATCACACTCTTGACTTGCGCTTTGCAGATGATGGACAGGCTTTGGGGAGTCAGGAGGTGAGTTACTCACCACAAGTCTCTGACCTGTTCATGGAGCAGCTGCATTTGATTGGCAAATCCAATTCAGTTTCTGATCATTCGAAATCCCCAGGATATTGATAGTTAGGGATTCAGTGATGGTAACACCATTGAATGTCAAGGGGCAGTGATTACGCTATTGGAGATGGAGATGTTATTGAAGATGGCCACTGCCAAGTATTTGCGTGGCAGGAATGTTAATTACCATGTGTTAGCCCATGTCTGGATATTGCTCAGATCTTGTTACATTTGAACATGGACTGCTTCAGTATCTGAGGAGTTTTGATTGATGCTGAACATTGTGCAATCGTCAGTGAACTCCTGACCTTTTGATGGAGGGAAGGCAATTGATGCTGCAGTTGGGGACGGTTGGGCCTAGGACACTACTCTGAGGAGCTCCTACAGAGATGTTTTGGAACTGAGATGACTGACCTCCAACAACTATGACCATCTTCCTATGGACCAGGTATGACTCTAACCAGTGGAGAATTTGCCCCCTGATACCAATTGATTCCAGTTTTGCCAGGGCTCCATGATGCCACACTCTGTCGAATGCCACCTTGATGCCAGGGACTGTCACTCTCAGAGAGGCTAAACAGCAGAGGCTATACATTAATGAATCTAATAGTCATTGAACAGCAACAATCAACTTTATATCTAAACCTGACAGAACAATGCTAACACTATTAACTAATCAATGGCTACTGTGTCACATACCACTGGCAAAATAGCTCTTAAAATTCATGTTTTGCATTAACAAGTTTCCAAATGTTTTTAAAAGGAAACATGAAGCAAGGATTTTCCTTTTAAAACAATATTATTCAGTTCCCTTGAGCTATGCATTTGCAAAACTTTCCTTGGATATTTTTTTTTCTCTGCCATCAAATTACACCAAATCACAACTGCAAAGAGCCCCTTCATTGGCCAGGCTTAACATTTCATTCTTTTTTTGGAAAGAGAAGCTGATAGATGAACCTTTCCTGGCTGTGGGCTGAGTTATTTAAAGCAGGAATCCAATCTCAGTGTGAGCGTTCTTGTTAGACTAAACATTCACTCACTTTTCCTAATTTAAATATTGATCCCACATGCAAGCTCACTTGTTTAACTTTGAGAGAAGGAATTTAAAATATCAGAAAGGACAGTTATTTTCCAGTGCCAACTTTTTATGTTGAATTATTTCTCATCTCCAACTGACCAACTACAAGATACCTCCGAGTGGAGGCATTTCAAATTGAAGCTTTCTTGTTAGATGATGGTGTAACTTCTCTTCTTATCCCTGATCACATTTCAACCCATAAACCATCAGAAAATGGCCTCACATCCAATGGGACCATTAGTTTTTTTTTTGCCTCCCTAAATATTGCCAGTACCAGGCACAGGTCAGCCCACAGCTGGAATCCTGTGAACAGCTTGGGCCCCTTATCTAAGGAAAGGCAGACTGGCATTGGCGGCGGTCCAGGGAAAGTTGACTAGGCTGATGGCCGGTATGGAGGGACTGGGGCAGCACGGTGGTTCAGTGGCTAGCACCGTTGCCTCACAGCACCAGGGACCCAGGTTCAAATCCAGCCGCGTGTGATTGTTTGTGTGGAGTTTACACGTTCTCCCCTCATCTGTGGGGGTTTCGTCCGGGTGCTCTGGTTTCCTCCCACAGTCCAAAGATGTGCAGGCTAGGTGATTTGGCCATATTATTCAGGGATGTATAGGTTAGATGCACTAGTTGGGGGTAAATGTAGAGTAATAGGGTAGGGGAATGGGTTTAGGTGGGTTATTCTTCAGAGGGTCAGCGTGGACTCATAGGGCCAAATGGCCTGTTTCCACAATGTAAGGGATTCTATGATTCTTGTATGATGTCATATGAGGAGAGAGTGAGTAGGTTGAGTCTGTACTCATTGGATTATAGAGAATTAGAAGTAACCTTATTGAACCTATAATTTCTTAGGGGACTTGACAGGGTAGATGTGAACAGATTGTTTCCCCTTGTGGGAGAGACTAGGACCAGACGGCATCATCTCAGAATGAGGGGTCACCTGTTGAAGACAGAGATGAGGAGGAATGTCTTCTCTCAGAGGGGACTGAATCTGTGGAATTCTTTACCCCAGAGGGCTGTACTGGTTGGGGTCATTCTGTAAATCCAAGGCTGGCACAGATAGATTTTTAATCAGTAAAGGAATCAAAAATTATGGAAAAATAATCATGGAAGTAGATGATCAGATCAGCCATGATCATATTGATTGACAGAGCATACTTGATGGGCTGAATGGCCTAGTTGTGCTCCTACATTTTGTGGTCTTATGGAATCAGTAAATTGCATTGGAAAGATGGCTCTTCCAGCCAGTGATGAGTCAGAATACAGGAAGGAGATAGAGTCGTGGAGATGTACAGTGCAGAAACTGGCCCTTCGGTCCAACTCATTCATGCCGATCAGATATCCTAAGCTAATCTAGCCCATATCCCTCGAAACCCTTCCTATTCACCAACATCTACAGATGCACCATTGAGAGCATACCATCCGGGTGCATAATGTCCTGGTGCGGCAACTACTCTGCTCAGTACCATAAGAAACTACAGAAGGTTGTGAGCACAGCCCAGACCATCACAGAAGCCAACCTCCCATGTACACATACAGTTGCCATGGAAAGACTGTCAACATCATCAAAGACCCATCACATCCCGGTAATGTGCTTCTACAAGCTCTTCAGTCGGGCAGAAGATACAGAAGCTTGAACACACGCACCAGCACGTTCAGGAACAGCTTCTTCCCCACTGTTATTAGACAGACGAATGGACTACCTGACTTTAAATAATGTTGATCTTGTTAATCTTATCTAGCACAGACCCTGTGCGGTGTGACCTGTACACCTCACCCAATCTGAGCACCCTATGATCTGCCTGTACTGCTTGCAAAACAAAGCTTTTCACTGGACTTAGGTTAACGTGACAATAAATCAAATCAAATCAAATTAGCCTTCAACAGAACGCTGAAGGGTTAGCCTGGATGACCAGCTTCAATCCTGTCTCGAATTGACAATCTTCCATCTCTTGAGACAAGAGTACAATCTGTTAAGGTGACATATTTATCTCTGAAACAGCAACAGAGAATGCTGGAGAAACTCAACAGGTCCGATAGTGCCTGTGGAGGTAGAAACTAGAGTTAACATTTAGATTCTGTGCCCTTTCTTCCTCCCACAACCACACGTTTTTCTGGTAACGCAGCATCCCTCATAGTTCATTATTTTTAATAAGATGCTTTTTCAAAATATTCTATTTAATGAACATTATATTGTTTTTGAGTTGCTTCAGTGTGCTTCTCAAGTTATGACGTAGTACCTCTTATATAAACAGGCTGCCTGAGATCACTTCACAGTCAATAAAAGACTTTAAAATCCTTTAAAATGTAGTCACCATAGTGTTACCAGACCATAGGGGGGTCTCTCATTAAAGATGACAGGTGATAGTTTAAGGTTAGAGTGGTGCTGGAAAAGCACAGCAGGTCAGGCAGCATCCAAGGAGCAGGAAAAATCGATGTTTCGGGCAAAAGCCCTTCATCTGGAATTCCGGATGAAGGGCTTTTGCCTGAAACGTTGATTTTCCTGCTCTTCATATGCTGCCTGACCTGCTGTGCTTTTCTAGCGCCACTCTAATCTTGATTCTAATCTCCAACATCTGCAGTACCCACTTTTGTCCGGTGATAGTTTAACCTGACGGTCCCCACACCTCAGGCGAGGGAGAAAGAGAGAAGGAGAGACCTCCTTGTTCATCTCAGTCAGTGTGGGAATTAAACCCATGGTGTTAGCATTGCTCCACATTCCAACCGGCTATCCAGCCAACTGAGCTAATCAACCCCCTATTAAAATGTTGCATTGAGTCTACAGCACTGAAACATTTAACCCAACTCTCCAAGCATGTGTGCTTCCACCTCCTTTATAGAGACATAGAGTCATAGAGATGTACAGCATGGAAACAGACCCTTCGGTCCAACCCGTCCATACTGACCAGATATCCCAACCCAATCTAGTCCCACCTGCCAGCTCCCGGCCCATATCCCTCCAAACCCTTCCTATTCATATACACATCCAAATGTCTTTTAAATGATGCAATTGTACCAGCCACCATCACTTCCTCTGGCAGCTCATTCCATACACGTACCACCCTCTGTTGCCCCTTAGGTCTCTCTTTTATATCTTTCCCCTCTCACCCTAAACCTATGCCCTCTAGTTCTGGACTCCCCGCCCCCAGGGAAAAGACTTTGTCTATTTACGTGGATCTTGTTGTCAATGGCAGGATCTGGTCCCATTCCTCATTACCCCTCAGCTGACTGGCTTACTGCACCATTTCAGAGGGCAGTAACATTGCTATGGGTCTGGATTCTGGAGTCACATGTGGGCCAGACTAGGTAAGGATAGCAGCTTCCTTCACCTTCCCTGAAGGGGAAGGAAACTGAATGACTTTTTGCATCAACTGAAGATAGTTTTCACAATCACCATGAGACTCACTTGACATTATAGATTTCTTTATCAAATTTAAATTTCACCAGGTGAGATTTAAACCACAGTTTTCAGAACATCAGCTTCTAGTTTCCCCATCTTGGTGACCTATCCACTGCACTATCCTCTTCCCCCTTATTCTCTGCAATTCTAATCCTCTCTCCCTCACATTCTTCTCCAGCTTCCACTTTAATAAACCGAAATATTTTATTGTGAGAGTGTCATGAAGGTGTGGGTGTTAAAGAGTTAAAAGCTAGCAGAACTACCTGACATCACCAAATGTTCTGAATAAGATATAATGCAACACGTGGCCCAGCAGCTAGGGTAGCTGGTTGCCTGGAAACAAAAAACAAATTCAAATTAGAGTTAAGTTACAATTGGGGAAAGTGGAGTTAGAAAATAAAGAGAGAGATAGAGCGAGAAAAAAGAGAGAAGAAAAAGAGAGAGACAGAAGGTTCTTAGCTGAGCAATGAGAGGGAGAAGAATGGGAAAAAGAGAGAAAGAGAGAGAATTTGAACTTGAGAAGTTGCAGCTTAGTCGGCAAAGTCAAGTTAGGATGGAGATTAAAAGAGAAGGTAGTGATAAACACAAATAAATCAAAACTCTGCCACATTTTGATGAAAAAAATATTGAAGCCTTCTTTACTTCATTTGAAAAATTGACTAGGCAGATGGAGTGGTCCGTGGATTTATAGGTAGTGCTAGCTCGGACTAAACTGGTAGGCAGAACTAGTGAGATATTTGCCATGCTGTCAGATGAGGGGTCAAGAGATTATGAAGAGGTTAAACAGGCTATTTTAAGTGTTTATGAATTGGTACCAAAAGCATATAGACAGCAGTTCAGAAACAGAAAGAAAGAACCAGGTCAGACTTATGTTGATTTTGAAAGAACTAAACATAGTCATTTTGATAGATGGGTTTGTGCTTTCAAAGTAATTAGGACCTTTGAGGCTCTAAGAGAGATTATTCGGCTGGAGGAATTTATGAAAACTCACTTCCAGAGATGGTAAGAATTCACGTGGAGGAACAGAAAGTTCAGGCAGTGAGAAGGGGAGCAGAACTAGCAGATGAATAAATGTTGGCGCATAAGACAAGCTTCTGGCCAGAATTTCGTCCTGTGAGGGATAGAAGTTGGGAGAAAGGGAGATCTTACACTACGAAACCAGGAGTAGAGAGCACTGGTAAGAATTTACCACAGGTTAGTGAAGCCCAAGAGGGTGGAAAGGAGGTGAAAGGCCTCAGGTGTTTTCACTGTAATGGAGTGGGACACAGAAAATTACAGTGCCGGTAGTTTCAGAAGGGCACTGGGAAAAGGTGCTTTCACTGCCAGAAAGGGACATGTGAAGACACAATGCTGGTCGTTAAAGAAAGGCACTGTGGCAAAAATATGGTAAAAGAAGTTAAGCCAGTGGCATTAGTGAAGGTAGTAGAGGAGACCCCAAGAGGAGCTGAGGAGCTGCAGGAAAGTTCACAGCTTAGGCAAGGGCTGGGTATAGAGTTAGTACCTGATCTCTACAAAGAATTTGCCTCTGTGGGTAAAGTTTACTCAGAAAAAACAAGGAAAGAAAGGCAAGAAGTTATAATTTTGAGAGATACAGGATCTAATCAGTCGCTGATAGTAAGGGATGAGTGAGTATGCTCTCTTTCTGATCTATTACCCGAGAGTGTGGTAATTTGTGGGATAGATGGACAGAAATTTAGCATTCCCCTGTGTAAGATCAGGTTGGAGTGCCAACTCAAGACTGGGAAAATTACAGTGGGAGTGATTGACAGAGTGTCAGTTCCAGGAATTCAGTTTGTTCTTGGGAATGATTTGGCAGGATCCAAGGTGGGAGTGACACTCCTTGTTGTGGAGAAGCCCAAGGAAGACCAAGGAACTGAGGAGCTAAAACAGAATAATCCTGGTATTTTCCCAGACTTGTGTGGTAACCAGATCCCACTATCGTAAGTCACAGCACAAAGCGAAAAGTAAAGAGAAAGATGAAGGAGTTGAGGTTCAGTTAGCGGACACCCTGTTTGATGTAATGGTGCAGGAAAAACCTGAACAGGCAGAGGGTCAGATGGAAGTGTTTAGTCCAAAAAGGCTAAGGGTAAAAAATGAGGTCTGCAGATGCTGGAGATCACAGCTGAAAATGTGTTGCTGGTTAAAGCACAGCAGGTTAGGCAGCATCCAAGGAATAGGAAATTCGACGTTTCGGGCATAAGCCCTTCATAGACATTTTCTACTGTCTCCTCCTCACTGCTGGGCCCACTGTCTCCTCCTCACTGCTGGGCCGACTCCTGATGAAGGGCTTATGCCCGAAACGTCGAATTTCCTGTTCCTTGGATGCTGTCTGACCTGCTGTGCTTTAACCAGCAACACATTTTCAGCAAAAAGGCTAAGGGACTTGCAACAGCAAGACAAGCCAATAAAAGATATATATGTGGATGCGTACTTCAAAAAAGGAGGCAGAGAATATCCAAGAGGGTTATTATCTGAAAGATAGACCCCTAAGGTGGAAATGAGATCACAGCAGGTTAATGGAGAGGAGAAATGGGCCGAAGTGCACCAGATTGTGTTGCCAGTAACATACAAATAGGAAGTCTTACGGGTAGCACATGAACTACCTGTAGGAGGTCACCTAGGGGTACGAAAAACTCAGGCTAAGGTACAAAAACATTTTTATTGGCCTGGAATGCACAAGGATGTGGTTAACTTTTGCCGTACGTGTCATACATACCAAATGGTAGGTAAGCCACAGGCGGTAATAAAACCAGCCCCTTTGTTGCCAATTCCCACATTCGAAGCATCTTTCACGTGGGTTATAATTGATTGTGTAGGTCCCCTCCTGAGAATTAAATGTGGGAACCAGTACTTGTTAACCATCATGGATGTGTCTACCAGATTCCGGAGGCAATTCCATTATGGAGTATCAAGGCAAAAAGGGTAGTGGAGAAATTAGTAGCTTTCTTCATATGGTATGGGCTACCGAAAGAGATTCAGTCGGACCAAGGGTCAAAGTTTACTGCTAGGCTGTTTAAGGAGGTTATGGATAGCTTAGATATACAGCCCTTTAAATCCAGTGCATATCATCCTGAATCCCAGGGAGCTTTAGAAATGTGGCATCAGATCCTGAAGACCATGTTGAGAGCATACTGTCAGGATTACCTGGATGATTGGGATAAAGGTATTCCATTCATATTATTTGCCATTAGAGATCCTCCAAATTAATCCACTCAATTCACTCCCTTTCAGTTAATATTCGGGCATGAAGTAAGAGGTCCTTATAAACTAATTAAAGAAAAATTGACAGGACTGAAGTCAGAGATCTCACACTTAGGTTATGTATCAGAGGTGAGGGAGAGATTAATTCGCTTAAGTAAGTTAGCTAACCAGCACCTAAAGAGGGCACAGTGTAAAATGAAGCAGGTTGGACTCAGAGCTCTGAGACTCAGACGTTTTCCCAAGGGGATAACGTGTAGTACTCTTACCAGTGATAGGAAATCCCTTCAAAGCCAGATTTAGTGGTCCCTATCAAATTGAGAAAACGTTGAGTCAGGTGAACTATCTAGTAAAGATGCCAGATAGATAAAAAGTATCAGGTATGTCATGTGAACATGCTGAAACCATATTACACTAGAGAGAAAGAACTGGAGAAACAGATGTTAGTTGCTGCCTCGCAGGGTGAGGAATCAAATCCAGATGATTAGATTAGACTTAGATTAGACTTACAGTGTGGAAACAGGCCCTTCGGCCCAACAAGTCCACACCGACCCGCCGAAGCGCAACCCACCCATACCCCTACATTTACCCCTTACCTAACACTACGGGCAATTTAGCATGGCCAATTCACCTGACCCGCACATCTTTGGACTGTGGGAGGAAACCGGAGCACCCGGAGGAAACCCACGCAGACACGGGGAGAACGTGCAAACTCCACACAGTCAGTCGCCTGAGTCGGGAATTGAACCCAGGTCTCAGGCGCTGTGAGGCGGCAGTGCTAACCACTGTGCCACCGTGCCGCCCCATGATGTGGATTTTAGATATATAGTTGTATGGGAAGACATTAAGGTGAACTTATATTAAAGTTATTGGTATGTTAGGGTAATGTGTTTAAAGAAAACAAAAATGAAGCCAACTTCTCATTATTTTATTGCAACATTGACCTTTTCTTCTGCCACCTCCATCTCTGTGCTTACTTTTCCCATCAGGACTCCGAGAACCCCTTCACCCACTTCCAACACACCCTATCCACCTGGACATCCCGTGCAAGTTTGTTACCCACCCTCAATCTCTTCATTTCTAACTGCCGCTGCGACATTGACACCTCAAACCTGTACACCCTCTTCACCCACTCCAACCTCCCGCCTTTACAATGCACAGTCCTCCCACTCCAACCCCAACCTCACCAACAAACCCCCCAGTCAAGGGGATGCATTTGTAGTTTGGCACACCTATCTGTACACCAGTGAAGCCAGGCGCCAACTCACAGACACCTCCTCCTACTGCCCTTTTGACAATTATCTCACCTCCCATCATCAAACCATCATCTTCCAAATCATCCACAACCTCACTACCTCAGAGGATGTCCCACTCACGGCCTCCAACTTCATCATCTGTGAACCCCACACCGTCTGGTTCTGCCTGTTACCCAAAATCCACAAACCTGACTGCCCCAGTCAACCTATTGTCTCAGCCCACTCCTGCCCCATCGAACTTGACACCATCTTGTTCCCCATGGTCCAGGAACTCCCTACCTAGGTTCGGGACACCTCGCACGCCCTCCACCTCTTCCATGACTTTTGTTTTTCTGGGCCCCAATGCCTCATCTTCACTATGGACATCCAGTCCCTGTACACATCTATCCACCACGACGAAGGTCTCCAAGCCCTTCATTTCTTCCTTGTTCAACCAGTACCCTTCCACTGACACACTCATCCGTCTGGCTGAGCTGGTCCTCACCCTCAACAGCTTCTCCTTCAAATCCTCCCACTTCCTCCAGACCAAAGGGGTAGCAATGGGCACCCACATGGGCCCCAGCTATGCCTGCCTCTTCGTTGGGTATGTTGAACAGTCCATCTTCCATAGCTAGACCGGTTACACTCCTCACCTTGTCCTCTGCTACATCAATGACTGCATCGGTGCCACCTCGTGCTCCCACAAGGAGGTTCAACAGTTCATCGACTTCATAAACACCTTCCACCCTGACCTCAACTTCACCGGAACCATCTTGTACACATCCCTCCCTTCCAGGACCTCTCCATCTCCATTTTCGGTGACTGATTCAACACGGACATCCATTACAAACCCACCAACACTCACAGTTATCTGGACTACAACTCCTCCCACCCTGCGTCCAGTAAAAACGTTATCTCTTACTCCCAATTCCTCCACTTCCACCACATCTGCTCCCAGGAGGATCAGTTCCACCACAGAATATCCCATATGGCCTCTTTCTTCAGGGACTGCAATTTCCCCTCCCACATGGTCAACAATGCCGTCTAGCACATCTCCTCCACTTCCCATACCTCTGTCCTTGAATCTTCCTCACTCTCACCTTCCACCCCAACCTCTGGATACATCGCATCATCCTCTGTCATTTCCGCCATCTACAAACAGACCCCACCACCAGGGATATATTTCCCTCCCCACCCCTAGCTGTGTTCCAGAGAGACCATTCCCTCTGCAACTCCCTTGTTAGGGTCAGCCCTCCCCCCCCACAAACCAACCCTTGGCACCTTCCCTTGCCGCCGCAAGAAGTGCAAATCCTGCACCCACACCTCCGTCCAAGGCTCCAAAGGATCCTTTCACATCTGACAAAGATTTACCTGTACATCCACACGTCACCTACTGTGTCCGTTGCTCTCGATGTGGTCTCCTTTACATTGGGGAGACAGGACGCCAACTTGCGGAACGTTTCAGTGAAAATCTCTGGGACACACGCACCAATCAACCCCACTGCCATTTGGCCGAACACTTCAACTCGCCCTCCCACTCCACCAAGGACACGCAAGTCCTTGGCCTCCTTCGCCGTCAAACTCTAGCCACTGACTCTTGGAGGAAGAATGCCTCATCTTCTGCCTTGGGATCCTCCAACCACATGGGATCAATGTGGATTTCACCAGTTTCTTCATTTCCCATGCTCCCACAATATCCCAGATCTAACCCTCCAACTTGGTATTGCCCCCTTGAACTGTCCATCTTCCTTCCCACCTATCCGCTCCACCCTCCACTCTGACCTGTCACCATCACCCCATGCCTTCATCTACCTATCTTTCCAGCTGCCTTCCCCCGAGCCCCACCCCCTCCATTTATCTCTCAGCCCCCTTGGGCCATTCTCCCCTTCCTAAGAGCTTATGCTCAAAACATTGACTCTTCTGCCCTCGGACGCTGCCTGACTGGATGTGCTTTTCCAGCAACACACTTTTCGACTGTGGATTATCAGGCCCTGGTGATTTATCCGTTTTCAATTCCCTGAATTTTCCCAGCATCATTTCTCTACTAATCTCGTCAGTTCTTCCCTCTCACTAAATTTCACATTTTCCAACATATCTGGTATCTGATTTGTCCTCTTTTGTGAAAAAAGAATCAAAGTGTATTCAGTTGCTCAGCCATTTCTTCCTCCCTGAATATACATTCTCCCATTTCTGTCTGTAGGGGACCTACATTTGTCTTCATTAATTTCCTTCTCTTCATGTACCAATAGAAACTCTTAGTTTCAGTCTTGATGACTTCTAAACCACTCTCAATCCTCAGACCTAATATTTTTACTGTCCAATCTGTACGCTTCTTCCTTGGATCGAATACTCTGTAATTTCCATTGCAAGCTATGGATTGGCCCTCTTAACCATTTTGTTTTGTGCCGGGTAGGAATAAACATTTGTTGCAGATTCCCCACGTGTTCCTTGAATGCTTGTCATTGCCTATCCACTGTCATCCCTTTTAGTGACTCTCCAAATCTATCAAGGCCAACTCACACCTCATATGTTTAGAGTTTCCTCCTGACTCTGTCCACTTGAACAGAGGCTCAACATAATGCTTTATTCAAATGCTAGCATTTCCAACAATACAGCACTCTCTCAGTACTATACTTTGAGGGTCAACTTAGATTTTTGTGTTCATTCCCTGCATTCAGGCTTCTGATTCAGACAAGAGCAATGAGAAATGATTGACAAATTCTATATTCTTTCACTTCCTAATATGTAAGCATATTGCTTTGATTGCTATTCTATTCATAGAGCTTTTCCTCTTCTGAGTCACTTGCCATTGCACGGATGAGATGTGTAAGTACCCATGGCCTGCAGTGATTGAAACTGATCCAACCTAATGTTGTGTCTTACATAAAAAAGTTTTGAAGTTATTTTTGTATGGGATGAGGGTGTCAGAAAGGACTTCAGATTTTCTTCCCTGACATTAGTGAAACAGCTGGATCAGTGGTAACGTGATTGCCACTATTTAATTCCAGTTTTTATTGAATTCAAATCACGCCATCTGTCGAAACCCACATCCCTGAACTTGGCATACCCTAGCCCCGTGATAGTATCACTCTGTGCAATCTACCCTGTCCCTTGTTGAGAGAGATGATGGATTTGACAGACTATAAATGGATTGTAATAGGGTAAATATAAATAAAGCACCTTTACATATGAAAGTACTTACAACTAAGGACATCAATACAATAACTAGCAAAGGAATTCAGAAGGTTTTTCTTTATTCAGAGCATGACAAGTGTGTAGGACTTGTGTATTGGAGCGGGGTGATTGAAGTGAGTTGCATGGATGATTTTGGGGGAAATTATGTGAATACCTGAGAGAGGAACATCGGACAAAATAGGGCTGAAGGAAGTTAGATGGAGTCTAATAATCAGCACAGACCAGCTGGACCAGAAGCCTGCTCGTGAGCTCTTTGGAATGTTTGGTGCAGTGTATGCTGCCAATGCCACATTCCAAGAATATAAAAACCACACAAGTAACGACCTAAAAGAGTGATTTGTGAGTTTTGTGTCAGTTTTTTGAGAGGGTGTGGTGGAAGAGGTACAGTTTGTCCTCAATTAAAATTGAAAATTAAGTCAGGGTTCAAGAGGGATTTCATATTATGACACTTTGAAATTGACAATTATTTTAATTTCCTCACTCATTCTAATTATATCGTACAGTGCTGCTACAAAAAGCATAAATGAGTGTGCAAACAAAGGAAATTGCAACATGTTATGGGATGCATGAGTTGAGCACTTATTGTGAAATGCTGGAAAGGTTCAGCAGGACTGGCAGTATTCAGGGAGACGGGTGTAAATTGATTCGCTTTGTGAGCATCAACTCTCGTGAAAGAATGTTTTCTTCGGGAAACAAGAAGGGAATGGGAATCAGACAAATGGCCACTGAACCTTCTCTTTCCCCACAGGCAGAAGTCACACAACACCAGGTTATAGTCCAGCAGGTTTATTTGAAATCACAAACTTTCATCAGATGACAAAAGGAGCAGCGCTTTGATTTCAAATAAACCTGTTGGACCATAACCCTACGGTGTGTGACTTCTGACTTTGCCCACCCCAGTCCAACACCGGCACCTCCACATCATTTCCCCAGAGTGCAATGTTCTTACACCACCAAATGTTGCTGGAATCAGGAGAGTTGAAAGAAGAGATCGCTCATTGTAACAAAACACCTGTTTTGTAACAGCTCTCGAGGTTTAAATAAGCTTAGTCACTTCATGACAAACTAATCAGCCTTAATTGTTCTTGGCAACTAACAAAAACCACCTTACGGTAGTAGCAGTCAGATGGGCTGCCAAGTTCCAAAACAAAAACAAGCGATGTCCTTTCTTCTCAGTGTGTCCGTGACAAAGTACTCAGAGCGCAACATCTGCTCAGAATCCACCAGTTTATCATCACCAGCATCAAGGAAATAAATATGTTTTTTGTTGGTTAATCATAAGAGATGTCTGTGGCTTGGATTAGTGGGCAGTGGCTCAAAGCGAAATGGTCACTGGAATTATTGTAGATGATACATTGAGGGGAACAACATCATGCCGAGGTCATTGCAACCTCAATTGCAAATTTCCCCTGTTTGATGAAAATTTCAGACATATTACAGTACCTGCAAGACTCCTGGAATGATTACAGCAGTGAAGACCATTCGGTCTGTCATTACATAGATCTATGCTCCTTCAGTTAGAACTATATTCACTAGAGTTTAAAAGAATGTGGGGGTCTATAACATTCTAAGACAAGAACGGGTTAACACAGGATGTTCCCAATGACCAGGAAGTGTAGAACTTGGGGTCACAGTCTAAGGATAAGGGGTAGGCTGTTTAGGACTGAGATGAGGTGAAATGTCTTCACCCAGAGAGTGGTGACCTAGGGGATTCTCTGCCACAGGTGGCTAATGGTATGCTGCCCTTTATATCTAGGGGACTGAAGTATAAGGATGAAGAAGTTACACTTTGGTAATATAAAACTCTGGTTGGACCCCACTTGGGACACAGGGAGCAAATTTGGGTTATACTGGATATATTGACCTTGGATGAAGTACAATATAGGTTTACAAGAATGATACCTGGACGTCAATGATAAGTTATGAGGAGAAATAATACATATTAGGTTTGTTTTCTCTAGAATTTAGAAGGTTAAGAACTGATCTGATTGATATCTTTAAGATATTAACAGGAAAAGAGAGGGTAGATAAATTATTTCCATTGGTTGGAGATTCTAGAACTAGGGGGCATAGTCTAAAACAATAGGCCAGACTGTTCAGGTGTAATGGCAGGAATGGTGTTAAGGGATATAGAGTTGAGTGTGTGTTCCTGATGAAGGGCTCCGGCCTGAAACATCGATTTTCTTGCTCCTCAGATGCTGCCTGACCTCCTTTGCTTTTCCAGCAACACACTCTCGGCTCTTATCTCCAGCATCTGCAGACCTCACTGTCTCCTGGATATAGGCCAGCATAGGTACTAGGAGTTAGGTCAAAGGTCAGTATGATGTCATTGAATGGCAGAATAGATTTGAGGGGCTGAATGACCTACTTCTATACCTATATACCCAAACCACTTCCACAACCTGATTTCCTGAACTTAGATCATCCCTCTCTATTTTGCAGATGCTGCCATTAATTAACAGAGCCACCTTTCTACCTTTAGTTTGCTTCCAGGCCTTCCTAAATGTCACATACCTTCAACATTTAGGTCCCTAGCTATGTTACTCTGTCCCTCTGTTTGCAGTCACTGCCTAGTATTTTGAAATAAAATCAGAAAATACGCAGACTGCAGCAACTGTAGTATTTCGCTTTTGTGATGCATTTGGGATACCAGAGTGAGATTAAAACCATGCAAACATTGAATTGACAAACTCAAAATGCTGCCCGGCCAGAACTGTAGCCTTGCCAGGTTTGGCAAAATAAGATTTGCAACGCAGCAACTGAACATTAAAATAAATAAACGTACACCAACTATTATGCCTTTTAGAAGTCACAGACACTGCCATGCATTTTCAGGTTTACTAAGAGAGCTATAACATTATAAATGTTTGATTACCAGTAGATTTTAAACTGTAGCACTCAATGGCAGCCAGCAAGCTTAACTAATGGTTTCAATCTTAAGTTAGTTCATGATGTTACGATGAGGACCTGGGCCAACTTTCTTACAGGAAATTCCAAAGCTGCAAAATACAAACATTGTCAGTTCGGTTCGTGGCTGCCAATTATTCTCCACAAAGTGTTTTAATTGATGTTGTTCCAATTGTTCAAATTATTCACCCAGAAAACTGTTGTCAAAAGGATCAAGACTGAATTAATCCACTCACTAAATAACCCTTCAAGACAAAGGACATTGTTTGAATTTGTTACAGAGCTTTGTACCAATATTCCAAAGCACTGCACATACAAAGTCACACTTGTATTTTGAGGGGGTCCGGAAAAGATTTACCAGGATGTTGCTGGGAATGGAAGGTTGGAGTTATAAGAAGAGGCTGGATAGGCTGGGACGTTCTCCACTGGAGCATAGGAGGTTGAGAGGTGACCTTCTAGAGGGTTATAAAATCATGAGGGATCAATTAAGGTGCACAGAATGTGTCTTTTCCCTAGCGTGGGGAATTTCAAGACTAGGGGCGTATTTTTATGAGGAGAATAATTGTTAAAAAAAAACATGAGGGGCAGTTCTTTTACGTAGAAAGTGGTTTGTGTGTGGAATGGATTCCAGAGGAAATGGTGGATGTGGGTGCAGTTACAATGTTTGAAAGACATTTGGATACTTACATTTGGACATTTATAAGAAATGAGCCAAGCACAGGCAGATGGGACTAGTTTAGTTTGGGTTTAAGGGCAGCATGGACTGGTCGGACCAAAGGGTCTGCTTCTGTGCTGTATGACTATGTATCTACAGGTGTATCACTCTATCCTAACTTACAAGGGAATTTTACACTTCAAATCTGCAGACCATATCTAGCATTCTCAGAAGTAACATTACAAGTAAAAGCTATCTAGCCTCATTTTACCTGCTCCTAAAACCAATTCCTAAGTTGCTATTTACTACTGATTAATTACATTTTAGAACAAAGTGTACAACTGTCACTGTTAATAAAATGCAAACTTGAGAACAGTGGTTAGCACTGCTGTCACACAATGCAGGAACCTGGGTTCCATTCGAGACTCGGCTGTGTGGAATGTGCACATTCTCCCCTGTCTGCGTGGGTTTCCTCCCATAGTCCTCAGATGCGTAGGTTAGGTGGATTGGCCATGCTACATTGCCCACAATGTGCTGGGATCCGCAAGCAAGGTGAGTTAGCCATGGGGATTGTAGGGTTACAGGAAAGGAGGTGGGGTGCTGTTTTGGGTCGGTGTAGATTCAATGGGCCAAATGGCCTGCTTCCACACTGTAGGGATTCTATCATTTTCATATTCAATGAGAACAGTATGCTAATTAGCTAGCAAGTGGGCTGAGATTGGTAGAGGCAATACTATGGAGAATCCACTTCTGCAAAAGTCAAATTAGACTAAAAACATTAACTCTGTTTCTCCCTCTCCACAGATTCTGCCAGACCAGCTGCGTTTCTTCAGCATTCTTGGTATTTGTTCCAGATTTCCACCTTCTGCAGTATTTTATTTTCAGTTGACTACAAAAGTGAGGACTGCAGATAACTGGATGTCCGAGTCGAGAGTGTGATGCTGGAAAAGCACAGCAGGTCAGGCAGCATCTGGAGAGCAGCAGTATTGACATTTCGGGCATTCCTGATGAAGGGCTTATGCCTGTAACGTCGATTCTCATGCTCCTCGGATGCTGCCTGACCTGCTGTGCTTTTCCAGCACCACACTCTCTACTTAAATTTAAACCAGCATTTTGACTGATTGATCAAGGCATTGCCCTGAGGGATGAACCAGAGAATGGCTGTCATCTATTTTGTTAAATTGAAACAAGAGCAATGTGTGTACTTTTCCTCATTTGTCTGCAAAGAACAAGGCTTTGTGTAACAACAGATTTAACTCAGTACATGTCACACACAGCCCAATTAACAATCTTAATACGGATTTGATTTATATTTGTGCAAATTTAGAAGAACAGGAGGTAATTCTACAAGGGTTCAACTGGATAAATACCAAATGGGCAACTTCCCAGTCAGAGAGTATAAAGGCACAGCCTCCAGGTGTCAATGGGATTATCTGCCTCAAACAACTGTGGATGCTCAATTATTAAATATGTTCAAGGCACGAGAGGTAGATATTTTAACTTTGAGGGAGACTTATGGATATGTATATGGTCAGGAAATGGAACTGAAATCAAAGATCATCAACGATTTCGGTATATGGTGGAACAGGCTTGAGGGGGTCATAAAATTCCTGGTTCAATTTCTTGTGTAGCTAGGTTTTCTTGGGCCTGGAGGTATTGATCTGGGCTTTTTTCTGGTGGACAGGCCCAAGAACAGGAGACATTACACGTGGCACTGCATGATTAATGAGGAAATCTGCATCAATATTGATTGATTATATGCACAGGATGCCCCCAGTTATAAACATCTGACTTACACATATGATCCCATAAAAGGGTTTAGTTTAAATATTGATCAAATGAACTTTTCCTGTGCTTACAAGCAACTACTTTATACTGTTTTGCATTGTGTTCTGACCTGCATACAAATCAACTTGAGAATTGATTCGAAAGCCTGTTCACGACCCAGGGACTGCCTGTAAGCTCAATAAAAGCATCAACATAAATCAATTTATCATTACTCTTCCTCTTTTACATTGAAACCCAAATTGTCACATGACATTTCTTTAATTGCACAGAAGAGGTAAAGATCCTGATGCTGGATGAGACAATACCCTCAAGAATTAACTGGATCAGAATTTGCGGCAAAGTGCTTTGTGGATGCAGTTCAGAGGTCTAGGAAGGGTTTAGGACAGAGACCAGGGTAAAGATTTTCCAGATGGTGGAGTTTCCACCTCAACACTTAAAGAGGCAGCAAGAAATTTATCCCTGTCAATTACAGTGACCCCACTGTCATTTAGAATACTGTATTCAATTCTGGTCTCCCTGCTATAGGAAGGATGTTGTTAAACTTGAAAGCTCTCAGAAAAAGTTTACAAGGATGTTGCCAGGACTGGAGGGTTTGAGTCATAGGGAGAAACTAAACAGGCTATGACTATTTTCCCTGGAGCGTCAGAGGCTGAGGGGCAACCTCATAGTGGTTTATAACATCGTGAGGGCGGATGGATATGGTGAATAGCCAAGGTCTTTTTCCTAGGGTAGAGGAGTCCAAAACTAGCAGGCACAGGTTTAAAATTAGAGGGGACATATTTAAAAGGCACCTGAGGGGCAACCTTTCCATGCAGAGGATGGTGCATATATGGAACCAGTTGCTAGAGGAAGTGTGGACGCTGGTACAGTAACAACATTTAAAAGGCATCTGGATGGGTAATGCTGGGCAATGTTAGCACATAAAAGTTCTAGAGTGCAGTTTCCTGGATTCAGGAAAGTAAGGTAAAATGTCAGAACATGAGCAGCCATTAATGCAGTCAATGATGCTAACTTTTATAAATCATGTTGCAGTTACTCAAAACTTATTTAGGCCACATTTGGAGTGTTATGTACAGTTCTGGTCACCACAATATAGGAAGGACATGGAAGCTTTGTGAAGGATACAAAAAAGATGCTACCTGGATTAGAGCATTTTGGCTATAAGGAGAGGTTGAACAAACTTGGATTGTTTCTCTAGAGTGTCAGAGGCTGACGGGTGATCTGCTAGAAGCTAACAAAGTTATGGGATGCATGGATAGGGTAGACAGTAGGGGGCTTTTTCCCAGGTTGCAAATGTCAAATACTAGGCTTAAAGTGAGAGGGGGAAATTTGCAGATGAGCGAGGTAAGTTTTTCATGCAGAGGGTGGTAGGTGCCTAGAACTCGCTGCCTGGGGAGGTGGTAGAAGCAGATACGATGGGAACATTTAAAGAGGCATTTAGGCAGACACATGAATAGAGGCAGAGAATAGAGGAATATGAGCTATGTGCAGGTAGACGGGATTAGTTTAGAATGGAAACATGGTTGGCATGGAGATGATGAGCTGAAGGGCCTGTTCCTGTTCTCTGATGAAGGGACGTTTGTTGGAGGTTCAAGGTGAGGTTGCCAGAAGAGAAAATTCTGAATCCTTAATGAAGTATTGTGAAATAATGTCATTTACATTTGTGCTGGGGGTAGGTGTGATTGCTAAGAATTCCTGGAGATATGTCTCAAGTACAATTTTTGTTCAAGGCATTCTGAGAAATGTTTGTCCATAGTTTGTCTGTTAACTATGTCCTTATGTTGAGCTTGCGGTGTTAGAACACAAGTCATAGAAACCTTTGCACAATCCAAGCTTTTGGTTTGGTCCACAATTCTTTCATACTAGTTCAAGTTTTATTTGTAATAACTTAGTCATTTGTGTTGACTTAAGAAACTTGGCTGAATCATTTCATATAATAAAGTAGACACAAAATAAAACCCAAACAAATCAGCTGTGTCATCACCCTGGTTAAACTTAACTTTCTTATCAGCAGTAGAATAGCATGATGAGAGTGGAATCTGTACACCTTTCTCCTGTCCTCCAGCCTCTGCCACTAGACATGGTATTCTTTACATGAAAACTACATTTCTTAATTGTGGTTTTTGCTGAAAGAGAGACAATCAGCAAAACACTTCTCTGATCTAGTAGCCGCCCTTGTCTGCTGTTCCTAATGATAACCAAACCCGTTCAAAGTTTCTACTCTCCTCCCAGATGCTGGAATTTCCCCTCCACGGAATAATTACAAACTAAGGAATTTTAACCCACTTATTATGTCTATGAGAAGTAATTCTGGAAAATGTCCCTGATGTCACAGCAAGCCTGACATATGCCAAACTTAAAATGCAACTAAAAACAAAGAGATTTAGGTGACTAGACCTTTTAAATTAAAATAAATACACCGGGAACACACATGCATTGATACATGTGTACACACACGTGTACACTTATGCTAATTTGTTTAGTTGAGGAAAGGTATAATTCTCATGTCACAGATTTTCTTTTCTCAAACTGTTTCCATGTAATGTGATAGCCATGCAATTACACCCTCTTTATGCACTTCTGGAGTGCCAAGAATGATTGGGCAGAAGATCACCTGAAACAAAACTAATAAGTATTGTATACTACCTGCATTACAGGTACTATTAAAAGCACATCAGTATAAACCGTTGCAGATTAGCATTTGCTTTCTATTAGAGAATGTCGATTTTGTGTCCAGTACCTCTGTAACCAGCAATTCGTTACTGTGACTTATAAGCAATGCAGCAATCTGCTGTGTTCACAGGGAAAGTAGAATTGTTTCAATAATCAGAACTCTGTTATGGGTTATGAAATGCCTCCACCAGAAATGTTAACCTGCCTCTTTACTTTCAGATGTCACCAGATCTGTATTTTTATTCTACAAGTTTTTCTTTAATTTCTTACCCAAATTTCTAGTGGAGACATGATGACATTTCAACATACAGGTCTTCCCTCTAGAATTATTTCTGTTGAAGTAGGAATTTTAACTATTTCATGCAAAGTAGTTACCCATAGACTTCAACATTTTCATGCTGGATAATCAATAACCTCATAGGATTTTCATAACAAATTATAAAATTAATACTGCTGGACAATTGGGAAAATAACCTTGAAATAACATCCTCCTGACAAAATTAGACCATGCAAAACTCAATCAATAGGTAGATCTAGAAGTCTGAGATTTTTAGATAACTCACTTCAATGGGGTGAACTGCAGAAATGTTTTTCTTTATTAATAATGGTACATTCCCAAACATGCCCCCTTACCCCAAGGAAAATCGCACCTCAAATCCAGAGCTGCAGCTATCACACCAGCGCGTGATTTCTCAAAGCAGCTGGAAGGCTCACAATAATGTGCCCAGATTCCTCGTGTTCCTTCTGGGAATGCTGAGCAGAAGATTCTTTGTGACTTGGCCAATTTTCACACATACGTAAAGGTGGAAATATTGGGACCTTCTCTAAATCATAGAGAAGCTTTTTTTACAAAAAAAAAGAACTTCCTACACAAGATTCACTTTTAAAAGTCTAAATGTATACAGAACACTTTACATTTTCTTCTTTTAAAAAAAGTCTCTATGTACAATATTTTTAAAAAACACATGTTCAGACTCCTTGTGGAGAAATCTCTCCAGATTCTGAAGAACGCCTTGGTATATTTTTACTTTTGTCCTTTATTCTTTCAATGTGACTGTCCTGTGGTGCTTCCTGTTGAATTGGGCTCTGTACCCTCTTCGTTGCTACTGTCCACATCATGTTCCATGGCTGAATACTGTACAGACTCCTCATCTGCGATTCGCTGGCTGGTAAAGTTTGTGATGTCCAAGAGACCACTGGGTTCGACCACTACATTTGAGCTGGACTGACTGGGTATGGAATACTGAGGTATAGACTAGGAAAGAAAGAAAGTAGTCATAGAATCACAGATAGTGCAACCTGGAAGGTGGCCAATTCACCCATTCTGGCTACGTAGGTGCTGTCATTCCAAATTGAATTATGCAAGTTAACCTACTATTGAATTTTCACAAATAACATTACACAAAATAGCCAAATGCTCTAGTGAGCCTGTGCAGAAAATAGAATAAATATTTTAGAACTTGCTTCTTCATTCTTCTCAAGATAACCATGAATCTGTAAGGAAATAATTTGCATTTATACCATGCTCACGTTATGACAGACTTTTTACATTAATTTTGAAAATGATGTAGTTCTATCAGAAACCAGCACCTAAAATCTAAGGGAAACTGTGAAGATATGAGGGGCATATCAGCTATCATGTTTGTGAAAGCTACAATGTAAGTTATAATAGCTGACAAGCAATGGCTAACATTTGAAAGAATTAATATAGTCTAAAACAAAACCCATTCTTCTAAGGTACAAAAACCCTCCAAAGAAAATGTTCCAACCAAAAAAAAATTGGGAATTGAGTTTGATCAAAGAAAGGGATATCTAATGTGATCAAACAATGCCAGGCTTGATGATTGGGAGCCATTCAGAATTCTGCAAAAGAATAAAAATGGGAAAACAGGATACGAAAGTACATCAACAACAGACATAAAAAGAGACTTTAAAAGATATATAAAAAGGAAGTGATTAGAAAAGCAAAAAATGGGTTCATTACAGGCAGAGTCAGATGAATTTATAATAGGGACTAAGCAAATAGCAGAGAACCTCTGGGAGTTGGTGGCATTGAGGTATAGTCAGTGAGTTAGTGATCCAGAAGTTCAGGCCAATGCTCGAGAAACATTATTTCAAATTCTATTATGGCAGATGCAGAATCTAAATTCAAATGACTGACTTTAGAATTTAAAGTTAGCCCTAGTGACGATGACAGTGAAACTATAGCCGACTGTTGTTAAAAACTATCTGGTTCACTAATTAGGGAAACAAATCTGCAATCCTTACCTAAATTGGGCCTACATGTGACTCAAGGTCCACAGTAACATTGCTGACTTTTGACTGCTATCTAAAAATGCATTAGTAAATTACTTGATTCAATGAAGATAGACAATAAATGTCTGCCTTGCTTGTGATGCCCAAATCTCATGAAGTAATAAAGTAAATAAATAAATACTCACATCATGGATGAGAATTCAAAAAACCTCCCAGAAATAATGGAGAATCTGGGATTAATGCAAACAAGGGACTTCAAAAAACTACCGTTTTAAAAACAAAGTACCAGAGAAATTGAAGCGATTAGAGACAAAAAATGCATTAGTTGTCATCTTTCAAAATTCTACAGATTCTGGAATGGTTCCTGCTGATTGGATGATGGATATCCTGTACATAAAAAGCAAGACAAAGTCAACCTGGCCAATTACTATCCCATCAGTCTACTCTCAATCATCAGTAAAGTCATGGGAGGTGTCATCAATAGAGCCATCAAGCAGCACCTGCTCAACAATAACGTGCTCAGTGGCACCCAGTTTGGGTTCTGCCAGGGCCCCTCACCTCCTGACCTCATTACAGCCTTGGTTCAAACATGGACAAAAGAATTGAATTGCAGAGGCAAAGTGAGAGTGACAGCCCTTGACATAAAAGTGGCATTTGATCAAATGTGGCATCAAGGAGCCCTAGCAAAACTGGAATCAGTGGACATCAGGGGCAAACTGTCTGGTGGTTAGTCATATCTGACACATAGGAAGAGGTCAGTTATCTCAGCTCCAGTACAACTCTGCAGGAGTTCCTCAGGACAGTGTCCTACGCCCAACCATCTTCAGCTGCTGCATCAATGACTTTCCCTCCATTACAAGGCTATAAGTGGGGATGTTAGTCAATGATTGCACAAATGTTCAGCACCATTCACGACTCCTCAGACACTGAAGCAGTCCATGTCCAAATGCAACAAGATCTGGACAATATCCAGGCTTGGGCTGACAAGTAACATTCACGCCACACTAATGCCAGGCTATGACCATCACCAGTAAGCGACAACCTAACCACCAACCCTTGGCAATCAATGGTGTTATTATCAACAATCAGGGAGCTATCATTGATCAGAAACTCAACTGGACTCACGTCATAAGTGCAGTGGCTACAACAGCAGGTCAGAGGCAAGGAATACCACAGCGAGTAACTCACCTCCTGACTCCTCAAAGCCTGTCAGCCATCTACAAAGTTCAAGTTAGGAGTGTGATGGAATACTCCCCACTTATTTGGAATAAGTGCAGGCCCAACAACATTCAAGAAGCTTGACACTATGCAGACAAAGCAGCCTGCTTGACTGCGAACACCTTCTCAAATATTCACTCCCTCCACCACCAATGCTCAGTGGCAGCAGTGTGTACTATCTACAAGATGCAAGACAGAAATTCACCAAAGATCCTCAGTCAGCATCTTCCAAACCCATGACCACTTCCATCTAGAAGGACACTGGCAGCAGATACATGGGAACACCACCACATTCAAGTTCCCCTCCAAATCACTCAACATCCTGACTTGGAAATATATCACTGTTCCTTCACTGTCACTGAGTCAAATCCTGGAATTCTCTCCCTAATGGCATTGTGGGTTAACCTTCAGCAGGTGGCTTGCAGCAGTACAAGATGATAGCACATTACCACCTTCTCAAAAGCAACTAGGGACAGGCAATAAATGCTGGCCAGCCAATGATGCGCACATCCCACAAAAATGAATGATTTTTTAAAAAACTTTAGAAAAGGATGGAGAGAAAAGAGGTAACTGCAGGTCTGCTAGCCTAGCATCTTTTTGATCATTTGAGAAAATGCTAAAATCTAAAATAAAGAATGTGATAACAGGACACTCAGAAAATAACAGTAAGATTTGGAAGAGCCAATATGGAGCTATGAGAGAGAAATTATGTTCAATAAACCTGTTTGAGTTTCTTTAGGATGTAACCATCAGAAGTGAAGGGAATAAGGTTACATTTTCGTATGTTTAGACTTTCAGCAAGTTTTTGATAAAGCTCCACACAAAAGGTTAGTAAAAAAGAAAACAAATTACAGCAAATGGGATTGAGAGGAATGTAATAGGTTGGATTCAGATTAATGAACAGAAAACAAAGATAAGAATAAGTAAACAATTATCTGGTTGGCAGATTGTGACTAAGGGGTATTAACAGTGAGAAGCTGGTAAAGGGCTTGTATGTCCTTGTACATAAATCACTAAGTAAATATGCAACTCCAGTAAGCAGTTAAGACAGCAAATATTATGCTGTGTTTATGACTAGACAATTTCAGTATGTCAATTAAGAGCCTCGGTGAGACCACATAGTATTGGTCGCTTTACCCAAGGAAAGAAACACTGGTCATTGAGGAAGTTCAATGAAGGTTCACCAAACTAACTCCTGGAATAAACAGATTGCCCAGTCAGGAAAGATTTAACTGGGCCATTATCCTCTCTTATTCAGAAGACCAAGAGATGTCTGAATGGGATCTCAAAATATTCACTATTCTTACAGATTTGACAGCGTAGATGCAAGAAGGATATTCTTCCTAGTTTGAAGGTAAAGAACCAGGTTACATAGCCTCCGAGTAGGAGGCATTCTATTTCAGACCAAGATGAAGGATAAGTTTCTTCACCCAGAGTTGCGAATATTTGCAATTCCTTGGTCCAAAAGGGCTTTGGAGGCAAATTCACTGGGTATGATCAAGACAGAGACTGATAGATTAGATCTCTTACAGTGTGGAAACAGGCCCTTCGGCCCAACAAGTCCACACAGACCCTCCAAAGAGTAACCCACCCAGACCCATTTCCCTCTGATAAATGTACCTAACACTATGGGCAATTTAGCACAGCCAATTCACCTGACCTGCACATCTTTGGACTGTGGGAGGAAACCAGAGCACCCGGAGCAAACCCATGCAGACACAGGGAGAATGTGCAAACTCCACACATTTCCACAGGCTGGAAATAAACCTGGGACCCTGGTGCTGTGAGGTAGCAGTGCTAACCACTGAGCCACAGTCCCGCCAGATTTCTAAATCTCAAAATTATTAAAGGGATACAGGTTAGTTCTGGAAAATGAAGCTGAAGTAGATTGGCGATTATGTTACTGAATTGTGGAACAGACTGATGAGATCACTGCTTGTATTTCTTATGTAACCTCTTTCATGACCTCAAGGCAAACCAATGCGTTTTACAGTTGCTTTAAGGTTAGTTGCAACTGAAAAGTAGGGAAATGAGCAGTCAATCTGGACAATACAGCAGTGTTACAGGAAATGTAATCAAATACATAATGAGATAATCTCCTTTATTGATTAAGGAATGAGTATTAGTCAGAAAGTGCTTCTCTGTTCTCCTTCAAATAGTTGTTGTGGGATGTTTATGCATTCACCTGAAGGGGCAGATAAGGCCCTGGTTCAATGTTTTAACTGAAAGATACAATGAAACACTCCCTCAACGTCACAGCGAAGTGAAACTGTGTGCCAAAGCATCTGGAGTCGGGTTTAAATCTCCACAGTCTTCTGATTCAAGGGACAAGTATGCTACTACTGAGTCAGTGCTGATGCATGCTTACTTGTAAATTATTGATCAACCAGTGAATAGCTTTCATCACCTACTCTTCCAGATTTCATGACTTTCAAAGCCATTAATGCTCATTGCTCTAAAAAAGTTCTAAATGTTCAAACGGCTTCTTGTAGCTATATCGTTTAGTTTTTGGAATCATTCTGTTGAATTTTTGAAGTACACAATGCTCAGGTATCAACTGGAATCAAATCTATGATACCGTATATTTAAAAAACCGCAGCCATCTATAATTAATATAATGTATATAATAATCATCATTCCTCACAATTAAACCATCTGTTCTGATCTTTGGAAAGCTACAACTAACATCTGCGATAGCCTCTAATTACTAAGCAAAATGATTAAAAAAAAACAAACTATATCAAAATGCATTGCAGTACTTGAAATGAAGTCATTCAATGAAGAACAAGGATTATAATGCTAGAAATCAAAAGTTTAGAAAATAGAATAATAGAAAGGAATGTACATAAAGAATTGGTTACATAAGACTACAACTGGGTTTCACACTGCATTAAAAAAGGAGAGGGAAGCATCCTCCAATTTCAGATTCTTAGAAAATAGCAGTCAAAGCAGCTGCTGATGAAAAATCATTGATCTGAAATATTAACTGTTTCTCTCACTTCAGATGCTGTTTGACCTTATGTGCATTTTCAATATTTTCTATTTTCGGTCAGTCTGATTTATTTATACAATAAGTCTTTATTTCAATACCATACTCTAAGATGGCGCCGACACCATGCGACTTGTTGTGAGCACATCTCACTTTAATATTTCTTATAATCATTTTACAATTTTTGTCTTAAAATTTGAATTTGTAAACTTTAACTTCAAATAAGGTGAACTTGTCAATGTTCATCTTGCCTAGCACATGCCTTGTGTGCCTCTGTCCAAGTTTCTTTCCACCCTACGATCTGTATGTTCCTTGTTTACTATGATCTGCCTGTGCTGTTCGTAAACAAAGTTTTTCACTGCATTTAGGTCCACGTGACAATAAATGAATCAATCAATGCTACAAACTACACTTTTGGGTGATTAGTTCAACAAACATCTTGTCGGGCTGAAGAGTTCTATCTTCTCTCATCAATTAGTTTGGTTTCACAGATTATTCATTTCTAAATTAGCATTACAAGTACACTCCAATGATGGTTTCTACTTCCACATCACACTTTGTAGTTAAAGTAATACCCGACAATTTAGTAACACCTGACATTGTAGGAAAAACAGTGCCTTCCAGTCAATTTTTGAAAATAGCTTTCCTAGCAAAGGCAATTAACTATTGTAAAAGTTCTTTGAATTAATTAACCAAAACACCAACGCTTCACATTCCAACAGTACAACGAAATGTCCACCTTGATTAGCATGTAATGAACTCACATAGATGATAAAACAAGAAATAACATTAGTTAGAAATTCCCTCTTGTATAAATACTTCTTTATTCCTAGACTTAAATCATATATCACTGAATATCAGTAGTCTATTCATAAGATTCCTCAGCTCTGAAGCCAAAGTTAACAAGATTGATTGGCGCAGCTGTCACGGTTTCCCCTGGAGAAAGGAAAGCTGAGAGAAGATTTGACAGAGTCACTCAAAATCATAAAGAGTAGGACAGAGCAGACACGGAGAAACACAGTCAAACATTGCTGGAAAAACTCAGCAGGTCTGGCAGCATTTTGGGTCCTGTTAATTCTAAAGAAGTGTCACTGGACCTGAAACATTAACTCTGCTTTCTCTCCACAGCTGCTGCCAGACCTGCACTGTTTTTCCAGGAATCTATGACTTTGTTTCTGATTTCCAACAGCCACAGTCCTTTGGTTTTTTTGTTTGATAAAAACAGAGAATCTGCTCCCACACGTGAAAAGATTGAGGAAAAGAAGCATAGATATGATATCATTGGCAAAAGATGCAAAGTGACATTTTCATGCAGCAAGCAATTAAAGTCTGGAATGTAATGCCTGTTTTCTTCATTTTAGACCTAACTAAAAAGGAAGAATGCTTAAGGTTACAGGGAGTAGATCGGAGCATGGCGCTAAATAAATTGCTCACATGAAGAGATGGTGCAGACACGATTGGCAGATTGGCCTCTTCTGCACTGTGACGATTCTGAGATTCAACCAATCAATGCATCAGAACCAAGCTTAATATTGTCCCCAGTTGCCACTCTTTCACATGCATATCCTGTGGGAGTTGCTGTTTAGCCATCAGGAAGGGGGAAGCAGATTTCCTTTTCCATGATATGGTCAGTTAACTTCTCATCAAACAATTATCAAACCTGGCTCACTAAGTGGTTTTATTAATCTTGGTTGGTGGCAAAGTTTGAGGTGCAAGGCGCTATTGCAATGCTCTCCCTATCCATTAAAAAAATATATTCTGGGGCTTTTTGTTATCCTGCTTTATTCTGGCCATCTGATGTCCATTTTAAAAGAAGGAGCATCGTTCACAAACGTTCAGACTTGGGAAAATAGATAGATGTAGGTGCCTAATGGATTGTGTTAACAGTTAAGTGTAAAATTAAGATGAGACAACAAGGATTAGCAAACATACTGGCAGCACCCCCCACCCCCCAAGTCTGAGGAGAGTCAGATGAATAAACTCATCTGTGACACCAGTGAGGCCAGACATCAAAATGCATTACAACCTTTTTTAAAAAATCATGATTATTTTGTCAGACGCAGATTACAGAAAAGCAAAATTGTTTACCACTGTAACCTAAGCTCAATGTTCAACTGGGGGAAAAGTACAAGCATTAACAACTGCATCGGGATTGAAATTTCTCTCTGGCACTGTTTTAGCAAAACTATGGTTTAATTTGTCTTGGATTTGTTTTGGTGCTGTTGACACATTCCAGGACAAAGTGCCTGTGTGTTGCACATATTGCCAGGCTGCATTAAGATTTTAAATAGATATGCCTGCTTACCTGAATAAGAATATCTGCAGATATTTCACTGGACTTCTCTTGTGTTAAATTCTGAATTTGAAGAAAGTGGCTTTGAACAGCCTTTCCAGATCCCTCGGCTTCCCTAGGTGGAAGCATCTTCTCTGGGGGCTGTTTGGTTTGTTGTTCTTTTAGCACAGGGGCCACAGCAGGTTTCTGGAACTGATTTGAAGGGTCTGACTGTGGTGAGCTTACTTTCTGTGCTGTGGGCTTCCTCTCTTTGCTAGCGTCTACACTGGAGGATTCCTCATTCATTCCGATCTGGGCCTCCATGATGGAAATCTTTAAAAAGTCTGTTTCCATTGACTTTTTGGAAGATTGTACCGTATAATAGTTTGCCGCCATCACTGAACTCTTTGAGCTGCCACTGGCCATTTTCGTGATGGTAGTGGCTTGGTAATTTCCAAAGGTTATTTTGGTGACTGTTGTTCCTTGCGCTTTGATGGGCGGCTGTGCCTGCAAATGTTAACAGAAGCCCTACAGTAACCATTAAACGACAATGGGAGAACAGAGTAGAACATTTTGGGATGGATTTAAACGCTATTCTGAATCTGATGAGAGTTTACAACTAAAAATGAAATTTCATCTTTTCTCTGGAGGTTGCTGAATTCCAGAATCTTCTGGTTTTATTTCAGTTTCCAGCATTTGAAGTTTAGCGATTGCTCTGCATCTATAAATCAGAGAATATTTGGAATGTCACAGTAGGCTGATGTAGGGATTGTGCCCTCCATCCCAAAAACCTCAGTCTTCCACCCATGGATCATTTCTAAATCCACTGTCCAGCATCAAACTGAGTCATAGGGAACAGGAAATTTCTAGCTTTGTTTCTTTTATATACTGACCTAATGGATCTTTGAACAGATTAGCAGTAGACAGTCTGAGGTTGGCCCCAGTACTGTGGGTACTACAGAGAGTTTTAGAAATGCCCTTCATTCCTTACTGCCATACCAATAACTGCTCCTGAAAACAACATGTGTACAGGTAGTCAGTGAATACAGGATTAAGCTTGACTGTGGTGATCTCCACATTCAAGCAGCTTTTCAACATTCTATCTAAGCTGACACATGAAGACTGGTCACTTTGCAAGATGCAACAGGGTAGTCAGAATCCATGAAACTGTAGTTCAGCATAGAGTGCGGGAAAAGAAAGCTACAGAAGAAGTGAGAGAAAAAATATTACAGTGCTTCTCAAGTAAAACTGTAAAATTATAATGCTTTCAACCCCCTGGGCTGGCTAAAATAGAAACATTAGTTTATATTTAATCTTCTGGAAGTATTAAAAATAATTCATAAATTTGACCTATTCAGTCAACCATAGTGGCTAAAATATAGGTTGATTCCACCTTGCAAAAATTCTAGGAAAATATAAAATTGCTTCAAACTGACAAGATCAAAGTCTGCCTGCCTGTTCACTGCAAAATTAGTTGTTTTAATTCTCTTGGTGAGCGTCACTCACTGCACCAAACTTCTCTTGTGTTGACACTGTACTGACAATCCCAATTGCCAAAGCCACAGAATGGTTGGTCCAAGAAAAGGGAAATATTCACACTGGTATAACGTGAGACATCTTTCTGAAACATCTGTCAAGGCAGAAGTTTAAAGCAGACAAGAATCCATAAACTGCAACAACTTGCAGGTGAAGGGGCAAAATCAAGGGGCAGCTGAATGAATCCATGTTAGTTCTTTTCTGTTCTACATGAGCTTTCCCACACCACTTTCCAATTAATCTGACCAGCTTATCCTTCTATTCCTTTCCTTCTTATCCAGCTTCTCCTTAAATATAGCAACGACATTCACTTACTGAGGAACTCTTGATGCAAACACTCCATCCAATCTGTATTTTGCATATGACACCGGAGCTCTTAATTTATTGAAAGATGATGGTATGCGTTTTGTCTCTAAGTTATTGCACATTGAAGGATAATACAATTCCAAGTGAGCAGGCTCACTTCATCTACTGTTGACATCACAACCTTACCCAAGCGGGTTCTGCAATTCTAATGCTGCAACTGAAATTAATAAGCATTCTAGTGAGTTTTAAACTAGAATGAGGGATGGAATGCTAAGCTAATTAATGCAACATGGAAAGACCAGGTGCATTCATCAGCCACAGATTTTCGGAGAGGAAAGAAAGTGACAAAATTTAAAATTAAAACTAAGATAGCAAATGGCAAATCCAAGAAAACAAATGGTTGCAAATACAATTTCACAGAAGACAGTCACTAGGAAGGAGAGGTACAATGGAACTTGGAGATAAAATCAAGGAGTATAGAATAAAAAGGTAAGTTTCATCTCTGGCCAACTAAGTGATAGAGTAAACTCACTGTCATACAAATAGTTTTGAGAAGGGATCAACATATTGACGTTACGGGATTGGTAGACAGTACGGATGGCAAGTTACTTGTGGTGATTTCTGGCAATCAATACTCTAACCTCCTCAACTCATTCTAATTTCTAATGAGTAGGGCAGTGCAGCCCTACTCATTCCATCTGCTAAAACTTTCTTACCGAAAAATTCTTTACATAAAAACATGTAATCAAGTTATGTGAAGAACTAATGAAGCATTTTAAATGTACAAACTGAAGAACTATAATTTGTAACTGAACTTATACAAGTCCAATTCTGTTGCTAGCAAGTTAGTAATTTCAGTAGGTTTGCTACACTTGGCCTCAGGCTCCTGATTTGGAGTGGGAATTGGGAGATCAGTAAAGTTTCCAGCCACTGATCATTACCCACAAGAGGAAGGAAGGGGCATAAACAGCTGGGGAAGAAAAGAGACAAATACGTATTACAAACATTTATGGCAATCAAATTCAGATCACTTCAAGAATTCCAGTGAACACATCACTAAGCTTTAATTTGAATCTTAATGATCAATTGACTGCAGCACATTGACTATTACTCTTGCTAACCTACCTTTAGTACATGGTAATCAGAAAAAAAACCTGTTAAAACTGCTGACAGGTACTATATGTTCCCAGCTATTATGCAATATTGTTACCTGGCCAGGAAGTGGTTGTTCTGATGAGGCAGGCTGCTGTTTTATGATTAGCTGGGTCTTATCTGGGTGATGCTGCAGATGTGTTGGCGGTGGTAACTGCGGCGTCTGTTGTGCTTGGTGCAGTAGTTTTGGAAGTTGCGGCTGTTGTGCTTTTACTGCGATCACCTGCAGCATAGTTGGTTGTGTCTGGGTTGTTGCTGCAGCAACTTGCTGCAGTGTTGGAGATTTAGTCTGTGTCACCTCATGAGATTGTTGTAATTGTTTTTGTTGATGCTGGGATGAGGATGAGGATGATGGTATCGAGGTGCTGGATCTGTAGAAGAGGCCAGTTTGTGGATCCAATGTGTCCCCTTCCTCTACTTCACTTTCTTCAGCTTCAGAATCATCTTGCTTGGCTACTACACCCTGACCAGTGGCTGCTTGTACCTTTATCGGGATCTAGATTTTAGGAATCAAGCAGAAAATTAATGTAAGACATACTTAAACGTAACAATTTTCTGAGGCAAACCAGATTGCATTGTAAAGAAGGTACCATGCATAAAACGTTTGGTGTGATAATAAAAATTCCAACCATATTGAAATCTCCGAACTCAAAGTATAGGTTCAAGCCCCACTCCAGGAAGTAAGCACATGATCTAGACGAACCCATAGCATTGGAGTACTGAGGACAGTTACAAGTTAAAGGTGTGTCATCCTTCATGCAAGACATTTAAATAAAGCCATGACTGCTCCAAAGGGTTGGGTTGATCCTAGAGATCCTATAACAGCATTTGAAACATAGTGTCACAGAGATCTACAGCACAGAGAAGACTCTTCGGCCCATCGTGTCTGTGTCGGTCAAAAACAGCCATCTAACTATTCTAATCCTATTTTTCAGCACTTGGCCCACAGCTTCACATATCTTGGAATCACAAGTCACATCTAAATACTTCTTCAATATTATGAAGCTTTTTACCTCTACCACCTTTACAGGCAGAGGGGTCCAAATTCACACCAATCTATAGGTGACAAAAGTTTTCCCCACTTCTCCTCTAAACTTCCCGTCCCTTACCTTAAAACTATGCAAAAGGTAAAAACAATGACTGCAGATGCTGGAAACCAGATTCTGGATTAGAGGTGCTGGAAAAGCACAGCAGTTCAGGCAGCATCCGAGGTGCTCCTCTAATCCTTAAAACTATGCCATTGGTCACTGATCCCTCCATCAAGAGGAAAAGTCTCTGCTTATATACCCTATGCCCCTCAATTTTATACATCTCAATCATGTCGTCCCACCTTTAATCTCCTCTGTTTGAAGGAAAACAATCCCAGTCTGTCCGATCTCTCTTCATAACTGATAATCTCCAGCCCAGGCAACATCTTGGTAAATTGTCTTTGCACCCTCTCCAGTGCTGTCACATTACCAACATTTTATAGTGTTTCAGCATAACCTTCAAGCTTGACTAATTTTTTGAAAGTACATCTTCCTCACTCAACACATTATGGTCATTTGTCAGATCCTTTGCAAATGAACTTGGCATTTCACACACGACAAGTTACAACATTTCAAAGAGTTCTATTTGCATGTGAAGCATTGGCATTCCTGGGATATAAAAAAGCACCAAGTCATCTTCTAAAAATAAAGTTATGATTAGTTTCAGACTTTTAAGTGAGACAGACATCAATTTTAGTCCTTACGAAATATGAATTACTTAAATCAACTGTGTCTCAAATATTTAGTTTAAATTTAATCTTTACATTACTGCCAAGTACATGTCTAATAAGCATTAATGAAATGGCAATTTTAAATTGCCTTATACTAGTTACAGCACCAACGATGCCACTCAGCCTGTCATGCTGCACCAAATCTCAAATTAAGAATCCTTTTAATGGTCTGTCTGCCTTCTCCCTATTAACCCTACACATTCTTCCTTTCCAGATAATCATCTAATTAGCTACGAATGCTTCTGCAGACTTCATGACTTCCAGACTTAATTTCTCACTGAACAAAAATGTTTTTTTTTTCATATCACTTTTATTTAAACTTGCACCCTCAAGTTTCTGATCCAGTTCCCAGAAACTGGGAACAGTTTCTCCCTATTGATTCTGTCAGGCATCTTGATTTTGAGCACCTCAAGCAAATCTTTGTTCAGCCATTTCCCTCTCCCCAAGTTTAAAAAAAAGTCCTAATTTCTCCAATCTAATTTTGTAATTAAAGTTTTTTTTAGATTACTTACAATGTGGAAACAGGCCCTTCAGCCCAACAAGTCCACACCGACCTGCCGAAGCGCAACCCACCCGTACCCCTACATTTACCCCTTACCTAACACTATGGGCAATTTAGCATGGCCAATTCACCTGACCCGCACATCTTTGGATTGTGGGAGGAAACCGGAGCACCCAGAGGAGACCCACGCAGACACAGGGAGAATGTGCAAACTCCACACAGTCAGTCGCCTGAGGTGGGAAATGAACCCAAGTCTCTGGCGCTGTGAGGCAGCAGTGCTAACCACTGTGCCACCGTACTGCCCACTAACATGTAAGTTCCTCTTACATGGGCCCATTCTTGTGAACCTTTTCTGCATAACATGTCCTTCTGCGAAGGGAACCTGCCATCAGTGAATCAATAGACCTCCAGCAATATTCATGGTTCTTTGACCTGGCACAGTCCATAAATTGAATTTTATAACTTGCCATGGTAGAAGTGGTGACCAATCAGGGTGATCTGAGCACATTGGAATGGGGTAAAGGAGAGAGGTAATGCCTGTGATTTTCACTAACAAAATTTCAGATCACAGGCTCTGTCCCACTGGAGATGCAAAGTTCAATGAATATGATATTCACACAATGTGCTACTTGCAGTATCACCCAATATATGGAGCAAGGTTACAGCAATAAAACTAAAGGAAGGGAAAACTGGGGGAAGGAAATAAAGCAAAATAAGCATTTTTGATGTGACAGCGTTGAATGGAGTACCCACAAAGCCAATTACTTGAGATTTTCAAAGTTGTTTCTTAATAATTTCAAAATAGCAGCTCTTTTAAACAGGCTAACTATTTACTGTTTGGTTGCTGTTTATTGAATTATACTGTGTGTACAATGGCTGCCTCAAAGTTTTATTGATGTTTGAGAGAAGATGCACACCATGCAAATCAAGCAAATCATTAGCTCAAATCAGTAATGCTGTGAGCAAATGTGGATACTGACTACCTTTGCATGTACATTCACAGTCCTGCATTGCAAACAACGTCTCACAAAATGTAGACCAATGCCTGTGCACTCTAACCTGTGCAAACAAGCATATATAAATGGCAAATAGAGTCAGGCAACCTCTCAATGTGCATTCAATTCCTTATATGTCTCATTCAACACCCTCTGTAAATTAACCAAGACAAGGGAAAAATCCATGATCAATTTCAGGAAAAACCCTGGGAAATTCTGTCTGAATTCTGTATAGCCTTGATTAAGCAAGTTCCATAAGTCTGGAAAATCAAATTAATCAACTAATTTAACAGATAATCCTCTGCAAGAAAATCGAACTGTATTTTCCAAATCATTTGTAACGGCATTGGAATCTGGGTGAGTACTTTGAATCAATTGGCTCAACTGTCCCTTTACTAAAGTGGATAACCACTTTATTGTGGTTGTGGTTTTTCTAATCAATTTTCTCCTATTCTACTGGTCAAGCACATAGATATACTAATTATCTTCTGATGCTTCGCCCAAGCAATCAATCTTCCTGCCTTAGGTTGAACAGTGTGATCAGGTCTTTGACGAGGGGAGGCACACCCAATCTTGTTCTCACCTGACAACCATATGTTGGCCAGCAATTAAAAGTGGAAATCCTAGCTCAGTTACCCCTCTCTAATAGGAAAAATTTTAGCAATTAACTGCCTTACATCTTGAAAGCCAACAACACCCATGTACCAACTGCAGTAGAGGATAGAATAGCTGCACAGAGGATGGTACCTTATCACCAAGTTACTCTTTATTTACAGGTGCACAGTACATGGGTAAAAAGTGAGGTCTGCAGATGCTGGAGATCACAGCTGAAAATGTGTTGCTGGTTCTGACCAGCCAGTTCAGAGCCAGTCCCTAGAATAAAGGCACTCCCTGACATTCCTGGTTTTTCTCCCCTTTTTCTTTTGTTTAAAACACTACCGCCTAACTGCAGCAGAGCTTATAATTTTCCCCAGCACCCATGTTGTGTGTGCGCAGGTGTGAGACACAATGAAAGACAACAGGTGTACAAATCTTTATTCAATTTTCACCACCAAAAAGAAAGGATACACCCAAGTGGCCAGTGACAAGTAATGCTTTTCTCAGAGGGCAATGCCGTGATTAAATAGTGAGGGGAGGACAGAGGATTAAATCAAAATAGAGCTGGAAGGGGAAATAATACACTCCACTCCCTGTGGTGCCCACCTCTCCCTGAACAGCTCAAAGTGGATATTTCTAGTTATATCAGTCAACCAGGGATCCTCAACCAAGGATCTCATTCAATGAGATCCATTTGACCTTTGTTCCAATCACTAGAGCTACAAACAGATCATTGGAGCAGATTGTGCAATGACCCAAGTGTTTAACTCTTCAGGTGGACTGCCCATATTTGTATCTGGCAGCCATTTTCCTTCAACTCTTTGAAGCCTAGGGCAGATGCAAAACGCGGAGAGTCAACAATTCAGCAGTTCAGGCATCAGTTAACTGACACCAGGAGTGGTGTCAATAGTACTGGTAGAGGGGGCAGAAGCAGAATAGCAAATACCAGTGCCATTATGGTACTTCATTATTTACAAATGTCTATTCTCCACCTAAAAAAGTAATCTCTATTATAGCTAACAAGTTCCCTATATAATAACATAACTTTCTAGACAATCCCATTGGCAATACTATTTGTAAAAAGGATTGTGCATAGCCAAGTGATTACCTGCTGAAGAACGTGTGTGACTGCAATTGCTGAGGAAACTGGAACTGATTTCATCGCTGCAGGAGGCTGTGCTGACTGCTGCTGTGGACCACTTGGTAATAATGATGTCAGTGCTACTTCAGCAGAACAGACACTTGAACCAGAAACTGCTGGTTTGATACTTTTCCCTACATTAAAAAGGATCATTAATAGAAAGATACACAAGAGTTGAACAATAACATTATATAGAACAAGTAGAGCTGTCAGAAAGTGAAAGTCCTAGTACTAAAACAAGATTAGCATTTTCAGTTCACAGCATCTTTCCTTCTCTTTTTGAGCCGAGGAGACAATATCCTTAGCAACAGATTATCGCTGACAGGTCAAATTTGAAAATAGATAAGGAGTCAGAAGAGCTTTCAGTTTGCTTCTACTTTATTATTTAATTAAAAATAAATCATTAGCTTCCATTCGATTGTAAATTGAGTTGGCAAAAATGATAGAAGTTCCAAAAGCGAATGGACCAATATACAATTGCCATTCCTAGCATGATTTCCAACGTTAGTACCAATTATATGGTTTCGAAACAGGTTTCAGAGTAGTATTATTTGGTTTCTACATTTCTTTAGTTGGCTTTTCAGACAAATATATCTTGCAGGTTTCCAACTCAAAACTCTAGACCTCAGAATTTGCGCTTTTAGTGACTCATAATTCAAGTGGTAATTTGTAGGAATTTAATACAGAAATGGTCGTTAACTACAGCATAAGGTGACACTGGGCATTTGAAATCACGATCTGGTTTGAACTGAAAAAAACAGGCAGGACTCAGATTATATCAGAATCTGTGTTGCTCTGGCTGTCATAGAGTTAGAAAGGACAAAGAAATGCACAGAAAGAGCAAGGGACTGTGATTTGGAAAAGACAGAGTCATAGGGGTATACAAGATGGAAACAGCCCCTTTGGTCATCCATGCCAATAGATCTCTTAAACCAAATTAATCCCATTTCCCTGCATTTGTCCCATTTCCCTGTAGATCCTTTCTATCCATGTCTGTCCACATGTCTTGTTAATGTTGTAATTGTACTCGCTCTACCATTTCCTCTGGCTGCTTGTTCCATATACGCACCACCCTCTGTGAAAACGATGTCCTCAGAACTCTTTTAAATCTCTTCCCTCTCACCTTAAACCTGTAACCTCTAGTTTTGGACTCTCCAACTCTTAGAAAAAGACCTTGGCTATTCACTTTATTTGTGCCCCTCATGATTTTATAAACTTCTTTAAGGTCACCCCTTAGTCTCTTACATTCCAGGGAGAAAAGTCTCAGCCTATCCAGCCTTGCCTAAAACTCAAACCTTTCAGTCGCAGTAACACCCTTGTAAAACTATTTGCACCTTTCCATTTTAATAGCATCCCTGCTATAACAGGGTGGCCAGAATTAGAACATAGAAAAATACAGCGCAGTACAGGCCCTTCGGCCCTCAATGTTGCGCCGACCGAAGCCTACCTAACCTACACTAGCCCAATAACCTCCATATGCTTATCCAATGCCCGCTTAAATGACCATAAAGAGGGAGAGTCCACCACTGCTACTGGCAGGGTATTCCATGAACTCTCAACCCGCTGAGTAAAGAATCTACCCCTAACATCTGTCCTATACCTACCCCCCCTTAATTTAAAGCTGTGCCCCCTAGTAACAGCTGACTCCATTAGCGGAATAAGGTTCTCACTGTCAACCCTATCTAAACCCCTAATCATCTTGTACACCTCTATCAAATCTCCCCTAAACCTTCTTTTCTCCAATGAGAACAGCCCCAAGTGCCTCAGCCTTTCCTCATACGATCTTCCTACCATGCCAGGCAACATCCTGGTAAACCTCCTCTGCACTCGTTCCAATGCCTCCACATCCTTCCTATAGTATGGCGACCAAAACTGCACACAATACTCCAGCTAAGGCCGCACCAGAGTCTTATACAACTGCAACATGACCTCAGGACTCCGGAACTCAATTCCTCTACCAATAAAGCCCAGTACACCATATGCCTTCTTCACAGTAAAGACATGACACCAAGTCCCAACTCCTGTACTCAATGTTCTGACTGATGAAGGCAAGCCTGCCAAATGTTTTCTTCACCATCTTGTCTACCTGTGATGCCACATTCAGGAACTATGTACCTGCACCCATTGATGTCTCTGTTCAATAACACCGCCTAGAGACTTATCATCAACTGTGTAAGTCCTGCCCTGGTGTGTCTTACCCAAACGTCATAACTCAGCATTTATCAGAACTAAATTCCATCTGCCATTCCTTAGCCCACAGGCCCTCCTGTTGTACTCTTTGATAACTGTCTTCACTGTCCACTTTGCCACCAATTTTGGAGTCATCTGCAAACTCACGAACCACTCCTCCTACATTCTCAAATAAATTGTTTATATAAATGATGAGCAACAGCGGATCCAGCACAGATCCTTGCTGGTCATAGGTCTCCAGTCCAAATAACAACACTGTCTCTTACTATCACGCCCATTTTGTATTCAATTTGCTAGTTCTTCCTGGATCCCACGTGATCTAACCTTATTAACTAATCTACCATGTGGTATCTTGTCGAAGACCTTTTTAAAATCCCCGTGGGCAGCACCTACCGTACTGCATTGCCCTCAATCTTCTTGGCCACATCTTCAATAAAAAACTTAACAAGATTTGACAGACTATTTCCCAGACACAGTGCCATGCTGACAATCCCTAATCAGACTCGCTCTTTCCAAATGCATATCGATCCTGTCTCTCAGCATCCCCTCCAATAATTAGCCATCCTCTCCCCACCCCCAGACTCCCCATTTCACCAGCCCCTCTTGCCCCTCCCTCCAAGAGATTCCCTATTCATCCAGCCTCTCTCCTCTCCCAAACTCACCTCTCTCCTCCCTCCCCACAGTTCTTGCCTCTCCCCACCCCCCCAAACTCCCCATTCCTCATGAAAACAAACCTTCCAGCTCAGTGAGCAAACCTATATCCAGAATCTCTCGTCTATTTTCTGCTCCTCCAAACTCCCCACTCCTCAAGCCTCTGTCCTCCCCCAGACCCTCCATGTTATTTCCTCGTATTACCAGAGCTCACCATATTGCTTAAAGGTATTGAAGAAAGGAGTTCCTGGGGGACTACATGCTTTCAGTACTATCACCACCCAAGTGACAGTAGTTAGAATGTCTATAGCTGCAAGCAAATGCAACTCAAAAAGGTCTTAATATGTTTGAACAAAATGCAAAAAAGATTTTAAAAAAGCAAGAAAAACCGAGTTGGAAGACTATAGGGTTGCATACTCAGCTTCAGTTGTGCAGGAAGTCATGCAAAAGTTTATAACTACAAAGGACATATCTGATGTACTGACTATTTAAAGTATAATTTAATATTTGGTCTGAAACATCCTTCAACTGCTAATGTTTGAATTATGTTGATTTTACTTGGTTTGTTACAACAGACGTTTCAAGATGTTGAATCTTGTCAAGCGGTTTTCATTCCATTGATACATGGTAACATTGGTTTAGCAGACCATTTTGAGCAGGCAAAAGGCAAATTGCCAAAATCAGTGAGCTAGTGAATAAATTGTTGGCCTTAGTTCCTGATCACTCAAATAGTGGAAAAATCCTTCAAGTGTTTAAAGTCCAGATCAAACATACATTGTCAGTTTGTTTAGGTGAGGTGGTTAGGCAGTGCCAAAGGGATTATTCAACAAAAATTGCAAACATCTGATGATGACAAACGAAAATTCAAGGCACACTTGTAGACTGTGTCAATTTTCCTTTTTATATACATGCAAAGACCATAAGATGTTGGTGCAGAATCAGTCCATATCTAGTTTGTTCTGCTATTCATGAGTGATCTGATAATAATTCCTCAAATCCACTTTCTTGCATTTTCCCCATACTTCTCAATCCCTTTATTAATTAATTTATGACCGCCTTGAAATGACTGATTCACATAATGAAAACACAATGAACCAGTCAACACAATGAAAACACAATCAACAGTCCTCTGCAGTAAAAACTGCCCGATTCATAACACCCTCCTCACCTGGATGCAAATTTGCAACCCCTTATTCTGAGACGATTACCACTGATTCTAGACTTTGCCCACAAAAGGAAACAACTTTGCCACCCCTACCCTGTCAAGTCCCCTAAGAATCTTGAATGTTTTATTGAGATCACACTTCACTTTTTGATATTCCAAAGAATATAGACCAAATCGACCCAACCTCTCCTCATAAGTCAGTTCTGCCATACTGGTATCAGCCTAGTAAAACTTCTCTACACTGCCTCCAGTGTCAGTGTATCTTTCCTGAGATATGTAGCAGAAAACTATTCACTGTAGTCCAGCTGTGTTCTGACTATTGCCTTGTATAGTTCGAGCAAAATCTCACTACTTTTATACTCTACTCCCTTTGAAATAAAGGCCAAAGATTCCAGTCAATACAGATTATGCAAAGCAATTATATAATGACCCAGCCTCATTAAGTTGTCTACACTTGCTGTGGAAGTATTTTCCAGTGGCTCCTCCATACACACAGACACGAGAGCTGGATTTTTGTACATCAGCAATTTAAGAGCCATGTCTAGAACTACCAAAATGCTGCCACCTGGTGGATTTAGAAACACTGACTGCAAAAATCATATTCTGAATTTACAGACAAGTTACTGAGATGCATGAACGTAAGAGTTTGATTGTTCTTCCTGTAATTATCTGTTTCCCACTGTCATTCAGGTTCATTGAATCAATGTCTACCATTCACCACCTACCTATATTTACCAGCGGTATTGCAGCATCCACCTCTCTGTTTCTGAGTTTACCATTTACCTTTACCCTGTTTGTTTCCCAGCATTCTTCTTGGACATTCATATATCTTCCTAATTAATGTACTCAGTCTGTTCCACGTCTTTTAAAAAAATAATGCCCCATTCACTTTACTACTCACTGTGTAGAAATATATATTTTAATTTAATCTGATGGGATTTTCAAAAAAGAACATATTGTACATCTTGTCTGATTTCACTCACCAAAGACTGTTTCCCCAAAGGAATTTATCCAATAAGGACCAAATGCAGCAAGTAATAAAAAGAGAGAAGTAAAGAATGTTTGGAAGTACAAGGCTAAAGGCATCAGAATTAGTTTGCTTTCTTTTTCTGGAAATTAGAAACAACCTGCTTCTAGCTGGGTGGTGAGTGCACTTTACAACCTCATCTTGATGTAGAACATTTCTTACATCTACAATTGCTGCTAACAACTATTACAGAAACTAGCAGGGGGCAGGGAAGTAACCTATAGAACTGCAGATGCTGGAAATCAGAAACAAAAACAGAAATTGCTGGAAAAGCTCAACAGGTCTGGTAGTATCTGTGGAGAGAATTCAGAATTAACATTTCGGGTCTAGTGACTTTCCTTAGAACTATTGAGGGTGGGGGTGCTTGTGTTTAGAAGAAGGAGTGGCATAGCGATAATCTCACTGGATTAGTAATCCAGAATTCCAGTCTAATAGTCACCACAACTAATGGTGAAATTTGAATTCAATGAAAATCTGGATTTAAAAGCTAGCATAATGTCCATGTAAACATTGTCAATTTCCATAAACTGGAAACAGAATTTGAACTGGATTTAACATATAAATATGAGGACTACAATATCTGGTCAGATGCTAGGAATCCTACAGCAAGTAACTCACCTCTTAACTCCCCAGAGACTGTCTACCATCCGCAAGGCAAAAGTGAGGAATGTATTGGAATACTTCCCACTTGCCTAGGTGAGTGAAGCATCAATAGTACTCAAGAAGCTGGACACCATCCAGGACAAAGCAGCCCATTTGATTGGTACCACCCTGTAAATATCCACCCCCTCCACCATGCTCAGTTGTAGCAAGAAGTCTATCATCTCCAAGATGCAATGCAGAAATTCATCAAAACCCCTTACAGACCCACAACCATTACCATAAAGGAGGACAAGAGCAGCAGATATGTGGGAATGCCACCATCCTGACTTTGAAATATATAATATTTCCTTCATTGTCGCTGAGTCAAAGTTCTGGAACTTCCTCCCTAATGACATTGTGGATCTACCTAAACCAAATTTCAGCTGTTTAAGGCAGCAGCTCACAATCATCTTCTCTAGGGTTTGAGTAGGGATGAGCAATAAATGACTAGACCAGTCAGCAATGCCCACGTAGTACCAATGAATTTTTTAAAAAATCAATCCAGTTCACTAATGTTTTTGGGGAAAGAAATCTACTGTCCTTACCTGGTCTAGTCTACATGTGATTCCAGATCCATAGCAATATGATTCACTCTTAAATGCCTATCAGAAGCCACTCAGTTTGAAGGCTATTAGAAATGGACAATAAACTGGCCATATAAAAACGTATTTATCATTAAAAACATCCAATGCCCTTTTTAAGAAACCCATCAACTTGGATAGCCAACATCACGCCAATTCATAAAGGGTTGAAGCATTAATCCAGCTTACTACTTGCTAGGAATGTTCCTTTGGCAGAAATATCAAAATCTATGAGAATTTAGTGTTGCAATGCTTCATGAGAGACAGAGAGAGAGAGAGAGAGAGAGAGAGAGAGAGAGAGAGAGAAAGAGAGAGAGAGAGACAGTTCCGAGCTGATAGTGCTATGGATCACGGTGTCACAATGAAAGTGCATACACTTGTCAATAAATATAAATAAGCTGAGTTTGGAAATTTTTTTTTCCCCATTTGTTCTCACCCCCAGTGTTTTTTCTCCTGAAGGCAATGGTATGCCTTGTATTATGACAAAGTCAACATTCGCTTTTGTTACTGATGCCTTTAAACAGCTAGTATTTGCAAGTTCTGGTGATTAAAGCCTTCACAGATGAAAGCTACTTTTTTCAGCAAATGCTTTTTTATTGTAAGAAAATATCATCTGATTTAATTCAGTGGACAGAATCTCTCTCTTTCTCGTTATTGTTCCTCAACTTAAAAGAGCTGAGAATAATTGTAGAAAGCTCATCAAATCAACTTAAATAGCCTAAAACTGAAGAAGAACAAATAAAAGTGTCTTCATCATCAGCTTTGCAACTATTCCAATATAAACTGGTACTAGATTAGATTTCAAAGTTTTTCTTTCATTCATAACCGAATGGGGGTATTACTGGCTAGATCAACAATTATTGCCTAATCCAAATTGCTAGGAGGGCAGTTAAGACTCAATCACATTATTGTGGATCTGGATTCACACGTAGACCAGACCAGGTATGGATTTCAGATTTCCTTCCCTTACAGAGGTTTATACAATCATGAGGGGCACGGACAGGATAAATAGACAAAGTCTTTTCCCTGGTGTGGGGGAGTCCAGAACTAGAGGGCACAGGTTTAGGGCGAGAGGAGCAAGATATAATAAAGGGACCTAAGGGGCAACTTTTTCACGCAGAGGATGGTGAATGTATGGAATGTACTGCCAGAGGAAGTAATGGAGGCTGGTACAATTACAACATTTAAGTGGGCATCTGGATGGGTATATGAATAGGAAGGGTTCAGAGGGATATGGACCAAGTGCTGGCAAATGGGACTAGATTAGGTTAAGATATCTGGTTGGCAAGGACAAGTTGGACTGATGGGTTTATTTCCGTGCTGTACATCTCTATGACTCTAAAAGGATATGAGTGAACCATGCGAGCCTTTGTAACAATTGGCAACAGTTTCATGACCATCATTAGACTCTTAATTCCAGGTGTTTTTGTTAATGAACTCAAATTCAAACCCTGGTCCCCAGAACATTACCAGAGTCTCTGGATTAATAGTTTAGTGATAATAGGAGAAAGGTGAGAACTGCAGATGCTGGAGACAAGAGTCAAAACGTGCGGTGCTGGAAAAGCATAGCTGGTCAGGCAGCAACCAAGGATTAGGACAGTCAACGTTTCGAGCATTAGCATTCCTGCTGAAGAACTTATGCTCAAAACGTCGACTCTCCTGCTTCTCGGATGCTGCCTGATCTGCTGTGCTTTTCCAGCGCTGCACTTTTTGACGATAATAAACATCAGGTTCTCAGGCTCAGTCAACTTCTGGCACAGAGCTAAAAAAAAAGGTGACTAAAAAAGAAAGCTATTTGCACTGCTATTCCTTTATTAAAGTCCAGAAATTAACTGATATTTATTTACCATGTATCTAAACATATTGTCATTTTCAGAAATTTCTCTTTTGACTTCAAGTAGGGGGCACTTACCAGAGTTGAAGTACTCTGAAGCTAGCTCCGAGTCAAGAGCAGTGATGGCAGGGCTTTCTGGTGACAACCTCTTTTCCTGTGTCATTTGGATTGGGACTGCCATCTGACTGAGGTCAATAGTTGGCTGCCGAGATTTAGACTCCAATTTTTCTTTACCTACACCAAACAGAGAGAAATGTCCAAATCATTTTCCTTAAACCAAATTGCTTCTCACCAAAACTAAGTCAAAAACACTGCTCAGAACTTGTCTGCACTTGAACAACACCTGTAAGCATAAACATTTCAACAGGAATTGATGCTACTCCCTAGCATGAACACTGACTGATTTTTCTCACATCAGACAAGATCAGCTGAGTCACTGCAGACCAAAGAACAGTAAATATGGTTATCCATTCACTGTCTTGTATAAGTCCGCAACATGGATTTGATTAAACAATGAAAATACAATGAGCTGAAGTCATGGGGATAGAGCAAATATATAATAGCAAGTTTGAATAAAGTAATGGGCAAGTGATAGCTGGTACGGTACAATCTTTAACAAGGAAATTTAAACCATAGTGATTGTAGGGCAGAGACTAGTCATGACTATGCTAGTAATGGGAAACTATAATTAATACGGATGGATTTGGGATACTGGGACAATGTTCACTGTAGCAAAGAAGGCCAAAAGAAGAAATTATAAAGTTTTTCAAATTAGGAAGGTTTTTAGTATGGTGAGTGAAGAGAGACTTGCTCCTCTGTTTGGGAAGTTGATATAAGGGATCATCAATTTAACTCAAGCCCAAAATGAGAGGCACAGGAGACATTGTTTTGCACAGAGCACTAATTGCTTTGCTACAAGAAATCATTGAGGCAGAAACCCTGCATCCTTGAGAAACAAACAGAATAAATGTTTTGCAAACCAAAAAGCAAAGCTATGAAAGCAAAGTGAGGACGGCAGCAAGGTTAGTTTTGAATTTACTGCACCAAGAACTGGTGTATACACAATGGATCAATGACCTGTGCTAAAAACATAATGGAGATGCTTCAACAAATTTGTCACCAGTCATGTCTACAATCACTGCAATGAAAAGCAGGATACAGGCTACAATTGAAACAGAACAGAACAGAAATTGTGTCCTCTTTTGCTTCAAAACAAAACAATTCCTTCACAGAATAAAGTGTTATACGCAATCAGCACTCAGTTATACCTAGCTAAAGCACCATCTTTAGGTAACTGCTTTCAGACAATGTAAAAGTTATCAGCTTTTTTAGCTCTCACCTTACCATACAACCATTGGTCGGGGGTGTTGGCTGTTTTGAAAAGCACTAAGGTAGACAAGTTCCCAAGACCTGATGGAATCTATCCCAGAACACTGGGTTGGGGATGGGGGAGATTGCGGAAGGGAGGAAATTGCTCAGGCCTTGTATGAAATCTTTGTATCTCCTTTAGTCATAGGAGAGGTCCCAGAGAATCTGAGAATAACCAAAGTTGTTCCTTTGTTTAAGGAGGGCAACAGGGATAATCTGAAAAATTACAGGCCAGTGAGTCTTACATAAGTAGTAGGCAAATTCTTGGAAAAAGATTCTTGGGGATAGGATTTACTCACATTTGGAAAAATACGGACTTAATAGCGATAGGCACCATAGCTTTCTGCAGGGCAAGTCTTTCCTCACAACTTTGATTGAGTTTTTTTTTGAAGAAGTGACAAAGATGACTGAAGAGAGCAGGGTGGTGGATGTTACCTACAGGGACTTTGCCTACAGCAAAGGCCCAAATGGAAGGATGCTACAGAAAGTGAAGTCACATGGGATTCACAGTGATTCTGTTAAGATGGATACAGAATAGCTTGGTCAAAGACGAAAAGATTATCAGTGGAAGATTGCTTTTCTGACTGGAGATCTGGGACCAGGGGTGTTCTGCAGGAATCAGTGCAGGGACCCCTGTTTTCTGCAATTTATATAAATGATCTGGAAAAGAATGCAGCTGGTCTGATTAGTAAGTCTTTGGATGACACAAGATTGGGGGAGCTGCTGAAAGTGGAGTGCCAGACGGAATTTAATTCAGGCAAACATAAGGTGATACGTTTTGTACAGTCTAATGCAGGAGGGAAGTACACAGTAAATGGCAGAACCCTGAGGAATTACAGAGGGACCTAGGCATACATGTCCACAGTTCCCTGTAAGCGACAGCACAAATAGATAAATGAGGTGGTCAAAGAGACATATAGTATGTTTTTCTCGATTGGTTGGGGCATAGTGTATCAAAATTGGCCAGTTACGTTACAGTTGTATAGAAGTTCAGTTAAGCCACAATTGGAATATCATGCACAGTTCTGGTCACTATGCGACCAAAAGATTGTGGAAGTTTCGGAGAGGGTACAGAAATGATTTACTAGGCTGTTGCGTGGTTTGGCGGGTATTAGCTATGAGGAAAGAATTGACGAACTTGGTTTGTTTTCACTTCAACATGAGAGGCTGAGGGACATGTTGATAGAAGTTTACATATTGTTGAGAGGCATGGATTGTATACCAATTACTATGGGAAATAGCTTTAAGGTAGAGATGCGAGAGGCAAGGATTTTTTAAAAAGAAACACATGAGCTTGAATTGAATTGCCAGAAGAGGTGACAGAACCAGATACAACTGAAACCTTAAAAAGGCATCTTAACAGATTCACAAGTAGGCAACGAAGAGGGGAATAGGAGGCTAAAGGGTTTTAATTTAGAAAGGCGTCTTGTGTCAGTGTGGGCTTGGTGAGCTGAAGGGCCTGTTCCTGTGCTGTATGTTTCTTTGTTCTTTCTTTATTCTGTATGTGAAGGCAAGCAAAGCAAAAGCTGATGATCAACCAAATCTACCTAGAACTTTTACACATGGCAGTCAGAGTGATGGGTGGGAGTCTTTGAACACATTGTCAACCTGCTATTTCCTTGGGAAAAGTGCAAAACAATAAGATAGAGTTAAAGGAATGAGGAAGGAAAGACACAGACACTAGGAACATGGACAAAAGAGTTGAATTCCAAAGGTGAGATGAGAGTGACTGCCCTTGACATCAGGCCATATTTGAGAGAATGTGGCAACAAACCTAGCAAACCTAGACTCAATAGTGAAAAGTCTCCACAGGTTTGAATAATACCTGGCACAGAGAAGATAGTTATAGTTGTTGGAGGTCAGTTATCTCAGCTCCAGGACATCTCTAAAAGGAGTTACTTGGGATACCATTCTAGATCTGATAATCTTCAACTGCTTCATCAATTACCTTTCTTGTGGTGAGAAATGGAGATGTTCACTGATGACTGTACAACTTGCAGCATCATTCGAAACATCTCAGACACTGATGCAGTCAATGTAAAAATGCAGTTAAGACCCAAACGACGCAAGAGTCATGGGCTGACAAGTGGCAAGTAACATTCACAGCACACAAGCACCAGGCAATGACCATTCCCAACGAGAGAGATTACAACCGTCGTCTCTTGACATTCAATGAACTCCCTACAGTCAACATCCTGGATGGATACCACTGACCAGAAATTGAACTGGACTAACCACAAAGGCCACCACAAGAATTACAAGTTTTAATAGAAGAATTACACCTGACTCAAAACACTGTTTTTCTCTCTCTCCACAGATGCTCACAGATCAGCTGAGATTCTCCAGCATTGTATTTGCAATCGCATAAATACTGTGCCACAAATACTGTGCAGGCCAGACACTAGGAGCCCTGTTGCGAGTAATTTATCGCCTGGATCACCACAGTTCAGCATAAAGGAGCCGATGACTGACATCAAATTCGCAAACATTCTCTCCCTTTATTGAAGAGTAGCAGCAGTGTCACCATCTACAGACGCAGCACAGAAATTCAACACAGCTCCTTAGACAGCACACACCAAACACACAGCTTCTACCATTTAGAAAGACAAAAGCAACCGATGCATGGAAACACCACCACCTACCAAGTTCCCCTCCAAGCTACCTACCATCCTAACTTGGAAACAGATCACAATTTCTGCACTGCAATTGAGTCAAAATCCTAAAACTCCCTCCCTAACAACATCTACAGCAAATAGACTTGCAGCAGTTCAAGAAAACGCTGCACTGTCACTTTCTCAAGTAGAATTAGGAATAGGCAATGAATGTTGACACAGTGAGACCCTGATCTCAGAATAAAATAAATCTAGCAAATACAAGTTCAAATTAAAATTTATTAAAGTGTGAGAACCTGGATAGTGTTGAATTCAACAATGTCTGGTAATTTCCTTCATGGTCAGAGAAGGGTGTTGGCGGCAGAGTGTTAAATGTCACTGGATTAGTAATCCAGAAGTCTAGGCCAATGTTCTGTGAACATACGATCAAGTCCTACAATATCAGCTGGTGAAATTTGAATTCACTAAAGATCTGGGAATAAAGAGTTAGCCTACTAGTGGCTATATAATCCATATTGATTGTTGTAAAAAGCTATCTGGTTCAGAAATGTCCCTTTGGAAAGAAAATCTGCTGTTCTGGTCTCATCTGGCTTACCTGTGACTCCAGATCCACAGCAATATGGTCAACTCTTAACTGCTCTCTGGCAATTACAGATGGGCAACAAATACCAACCTAGCTAGTGATACCCTCAAAAGCAAATAGAAAATATGCCTAGAGTGACACATCTCCAGCACTTTAAGGCACAGCTTTTTTTTTAATGACAAATGCAGGCTTGTTGGTCACAAGACCAGTTGAACTGGTTGGGAATTTGTGGGTTAATTATTGTGACCATGGAACTCTGGAGTTTCAGTTATCCAGGACATAATAGCCCAACATTCAGGATATGTTAATGGAACCTTAGCCGATGAGAGTTGTTTTGATCACGTTTTGTCTAATTCCTCAATCCTCTTGCAATTTCTCATTTATTTTCTTCTAAGTCTCCTACCAAAAGGCTTTGAAGCCTCGACAACCCTCTAATTAATTCTAGACTCACTATCCTCTAAGAAGGAAATTTAAGTGGGTGACCGTTCACTCTGAGACTACACCTTTTGGTCATAGACCTTCCTACAAGAAGAAACAACCACTTCCCATTAACCCGGTCAAGTCCCTTCTGAATCTTTAATGTTTCAGTTCAGTCTCCTTTCATCCTTCAAATGAGTACAACTCAACTTACCTCTTTTCACTGACAGTCCCTCCATACCCTGCAGCAACCTTGTGAACCTTCCTTGGATCGCCTCCATTGTCAGTACATATTACCTAAGATAATGGGCCCAAAACTAGTCACAACATCTAAGCTATGGTCTGACTAGTGCCTTCTATAGTTTTAGCAAGACTTAGCAGTATTTTTATACTCCCTTCCCTTTGAAATAAAGGCCTACATTCCATATGTCTTCTCTCTTCCTCACTGGCCTTAGGAGACAGTTCTTTCTGACATTCACGGACAAGGATTCCCAAATCCCTCTGTGCTGCAGCTTTCTCGATTTAAATATCTGGAAAAGTGCAAAACTTTGTACTTTCTCACATTATATTCAAAATGTCAAGTACCTGACTACTCATTTAACCTGTCTATATCCCTCTGTAGATTGTGTCATCTTTGTATCTTGAATTCTCAACAAGCTTTTGTGCCATCTGAAAACTTAGCAATAGCACCTTCACTTCTCTCATTGAAGTAATTAACATGGATTGAAAATGTGTGCTTTAATCCAACGGTCTCCTATGGTTAGCCAATTCTTTACCCATTTTAACAGACCATCGTTAGCATCACTGGCTCTTAAGCAATTCCAAGATGGAGGCAGAGTAAAAATCCTCAGTCAGAGCATGTCGCCCCAACCGTTTATTTTCTTTTACTTCTTTATTTCTCTTTTGTGTTTCTTTTTCCTTCTTTCTTCTGGGTGATGTCCTGAACTCCTGGCGTCAGCTCAGGCCCAGCGGTGCTGTCTCTCGGCAGTCCTACTTGTCCTCAGCATGCACTTCTGGTCTTGAAATGATTCCAGAGCCATCTCCTGGTCTCGCAGAGTCAAGACCCATCACAGATTGGAGGCAAGGTGCCAGCGTGGACTGGATTGTGAGGACTGTTATTCTGACCTTTTTACTTCTTTATTTTACTAAAATATGTTCCGTGCAGTATATCTCTATGACTATTCATATGATCTGTAATGCTAGACTTTATTCTTCATTATTTTTCTAAATATTATTCACAAAGAACTTATACTTAAGAATCTGTATCTAGGTATATTAAATGGTGCCTTAAGTGGTGATTTGTAAACTTTTCACTGTATTCATTTGAGCATGTGACAATAAAGCTAATTTTAATTCTATTATGTAGCCTTATGTGTGGTATTTACCAGACACCTTTTGAAATCCAAATCTATTGTTCCTCTGACCATGCATGTTACCTTTTCAAAGAATTCCATAATGATACCAATTTCAAAACTGTAATTCTCTACCACATCCCAAGTATGATAAAAACACATTTTTAAATCAATGAGATAGCACCACAGTTTTACTCCCAGAGTCACTGCACAGAGTAACTTCTCATCATCAACTGCTTTTTTTAACTTGCATCCCAAATCATCATGTTTGCTCTCCCATGAGTTCATTGCTCTCTTATTATTCCCAAACCTTGCTTTTGTGTAAACATACCATTTTCATTCCTTTCATCTTGCCATTTCACATGGACTCACTAACCCAATTACCAGAGATAAACCTATCTGTGCAAGTTTCTTGCATTGTTCCTACTTTCATGTGCCTTCTGTGCCCCAAAACTATATCCTTCTGTACCCCTGTCTGGAAAGAAATGACTTCCCAATTCACTCGCTGTTGTACCTTCAAAATCCCAACTCTCTAGCCTTAAACCATCCATCACCACAATATATCTGTAGCTACTGCTTTGCTCAATCTCAGCTTTCATTCCTAGGCCCAAACAAAAGCACTGATTTCTCCCACCCAGGCTGTTCCCCCAGTACTGCCCTAATCGCTGATCCTTTAAGGCTGAGGAATGCACACTTCAAAAAGGATATGGTGGACAGCAGGGTTAGCCATCATCTGGTCTGGATAGACCACTGGTTATATCCTGCTATCATCTGCTAAACTTGGTCATTATTTCATAGAATCATAGTCATACAGCACAAAACCAGATCCTTCGGCCCAACTCGCCCATGCCAAGTTTTCCAAAATAAATGAGACCAACTTGCCTGCATTTGGCCCACATCCCTCAAAACCTTTCCTATTCACATACTTGTCCAAATGTCTTTTAAATGTTGTAATTGTACCCGTATCACCACTTCAACTGGCAGTACATTCCACAAAAACCACCTTCTGCGTGAAACAGTTCCACCTGGAGTCCCTTTTAAATCTTTCTCCACTCACTTTAAAAATACACCCACTAGTTTTGAATGCCCCACACCCTAGGGAGAAGACCTTTGCTATTCATCTTACTTGTGTCTCTCATGATTTTATTAACCTCTAGAAAGTCACCCTTCAATCTCCTATGCTCCAGTGAAAGAAGTCCCAGCCTATCCAGCCTCTCCTTATAACTGGAGACCTCTAGTCCTGGCGACATCCTAAGAAAACACTCAGATTCCTTTTTTATTGCAGACCTTCTCAAATTGCTCTCCCATCCACTCTTACCTTGGAAATTATGTGCAAAGGGTTTCTTTGTCACCAATTTTGAGCCAGCCAATTAGGTGTCCCAGCATAGTACTGAAACTACTCTTAAGGTCACAAATGATATTCTGCACGACTGTGACAAAGGTAGACATTCCTTCCCTGTCACTCCTGATCTGTCTGCAGCCTTTGCATATTGACCACACCAAGCTATTTAAACTCCTCTCCACTGTCATCCAGCTGGGTGGGATTGTACTCAACTAATCCCAATGCTACCTTTTCAAGAAAACCCAGAGCATCATTTACTGATGTTCCTGGCCACATACCACTACCTTTGGTGTCCTACAAAGGATGTGTCCTTGGCCCCTTCCTATTTCTCAATCACATTTAACAAGGTGATCTTCAGACCTTGTACTTGCACCATCACTGACATTGTCTATTTTCACCTCCACAAAATTGCTCGAACAAACCTTTGCCTCAGCTCAAACCATGATTCATACATTTGTTACATTTAGACTTGATTAATTTGTCACACTCTTGGCTGGCATACCAAATTCTACCCTCTAATCTTGAAGGCCATCCAAAAGTGCACTGCCTATGCCTTAACTTGAAACGAATGTTCCATTCTGTGCTCACTTACCTACACTGGAAGCAACATAGTGATTTTAAATTTCTCATTCCGTCAAATACTCCCATGGCATTATACCTCTAACTCAACTCTTGCAGTCCCATACCCTTTGGCACATCTGCACTCCTCTAATTCAAATTCACGTGCATCCCTGATTTTAGCTGTTCTACCACTAATGGCTGCCTCAGTTATAAGCTCTAGAATACTCTCCATCTATCTTTATATCTTGCTTTCCTCTCAAGTCATTCCTTAAAACCTATCAAATCACATCAAACATTTTGGTTATCTGACCTCACGTCTCCTTTAGGTGGCTCAGTGTCACCTATATAGTGTCCTTTGTGACAGGTCTTGCAATGTTTCATCAAAAGTAATATATAAATATAAAATATTGTTTGCTAATGTTTGCTTCAACCCCCTGTGCACAAAGTAAAAATTTGGATGGCTGAAGGGAAATTCAGTTTCCTTAAGCCTGTCAATTTTTAGAATGAAAGCATTTGTCCACTTCTCCACCATCACAATACTTCTTCCCACATTAAGCCAGCAGTTTAATAAAATGCACACCTGTCTGCTGGAGTTCCAGCAGTGCTTTAATGGTGGAGGTGGCTGATTGGGGTTCTCCAGAAACATCCTGGTAGATGATTGTAGGGCTGGTGTCCATGGCAACTTCATGTTCTGCCCAATCCTGGCTCCTTGATGAAATAACATGGACTACTTGCTGAGAGTCTGCAATTAAAAGTACAAATTTTATTAAAGTTGCAGTACCTCAAATCTGAACTTCTACTTTGTGAAACAAGAAGTCACATTTAGAATATTATGATGTAACTGGTACAATGGAAGCTTCCGCTTTTCTCTTCACACATATATACAGCTGTAAACATCTACACATGCTTGTGCATACACACCCACATTCCCATTTGCATCGATACAGAAACACACACTCATCCTCACGTAGATACACATGCACCCCCCCCCCACAAAATATATTCACGCAAGTGTGTGTACACACATGCATACATACAGATACATCTATGTACAGTCAGTTCTCCTGACTGTTCAGTTGTTAACAATAGCAGGTAAGTAAACTGCACAGACAATTCCAAGCTTGTGTTGAGTTCATTAATTTCAACTGGAGTACTTGCTTCAGCATTCAGGAGAAAATCAGCCAGGTTCCTGTTCAATTTTTAAAATTATAGTGTTCTATAGAGTTAGATTACAAATTTTCTGAATCAATCTTTGATTTAGGTACATTATGACACACCTCTGGAGGAGGTGGGACATAAACCCAGGCCTCCTGACTCAGAGGTAGGGATGTCACCACTACACCGAAAGAGTCTGTCAGGTTTCTGTTCAAGATCTGTTATTTGAGGACAGGGATTTAATTATCCTTTTGATCATATATCACATTAAAACTCATTTTGACTCTCAGAGGAGCAATAAATGTCATTGGAAATCAAGATCCCTTTGAATGAATAAATACATTTAAGGTAAAGAGATGATACAATTTAAAGTACTTATTTGGGGGAACAGTGGACCAACGCACAGGTACTGCATTAGGTCATCAAGTTCCTAAGCCTATTCCACATTTACTTATAGGAGTTCTGGATGTAAGTTTGCTTGCTGAGCTGGAAGGTTTGTTTTCAGATGTTTCGTCACCATACTAAGTAACATCATTAGCGAGCCTCCACTGAAGCACTGGTGGTATGGCCTGCTTTTCACTTAAGTGCTAATCCATTACTGGCATAAAATTCACTAAAGAGGAGGAAAACAACAACAACAAACTGCCATTCCTAGATGTCACAGTAGAGCGAACAGCCAATGGGAAACTTCAAACCAGCATCTACAGGAAAACAACACACACAGACCAAATACTGAACTACAGAAGCAACCATCCCAACACCCACAAACGGACCTGTATTAGAACATTATTTCGACGAGCCACCACACACTGCAGCACAGAGGAACTATGAAGAGCAGAGGAAAATCACCAATACAGTGTATTCAAAAAGAATGGGTACTCAATGAACACAGTCTGCCGATTTCTCAGCAACAAACCTAAACAAGCAGACAAAACACATCCAGAAAGCCTAGCCAGTCTCCTCTATATCAAAGGCATCTCGGAAATGACTGCCAGACTCCTCAGACTCCTTGGCATCATGATAGCCCACGAACCCACCAACACACTAAAACAGCAACTAATGAATTGAAAGACCATATATGGACAAGTAAGAACAGTAACAAACACTACATTGGACAAACAGGCAGAAAACCAGCCACAAAAAAAAAAGACATGACCCACTCTCACTAGTATCTTTACATATAGATGAGGAAGAATACAACTTCGACTTAGACAACACATCCATCCTAGGACAAGCCAACAGAGAGGCAGACGAGGATTCCGAGAAGCATGGCATTCCAAAAGGAACTCTATCAACAAACACATTGAATTGGACCCCTTTACCAACCCCTGAGAAAAAGAACAGGAAATGACATCGCCAGCCCAAGAAAACCTAAACACATAAATAAAAAGCAGGCTATACCACTAATGTTTTACTGGAGCCTCACAGATGATATTATCTAGTATGGTGACGAAATGTCTGAAAACAAACCTACCAGCTCAGTGAGCAAGCTTACATTCAGAATCTCAAACAGTGCTACAAATCTTCTTAAAACTCGCCACTTATATCAGTTCATGGCTGATTTATATTGACAAATCTCCATTTCTCTAACTTGACCAGCTTCTTAATTTCGATCATAATGGCTTAGTTCTCACTTTAAGAATAAACCACCATTTTCAGAATTTACCGTGGTTTTGTAATTCCCACTCTAAAAAATATTATTGTAATTATCAGATATGGATTTTTAAAACCATTCTTTAATGGAATCTGTGCAGTGCTGACAAAACATTCGTTGCCCAACCCCATTTTCCATTATAAAAGTGGTAGGGAGCAGTTAACTTTTATCCTTTAAACTTCAAAAATTAGGGGAATAAAAAAAAGTAGCTTTAAGGAATCTAACCTTGTAACCTAATTCTTTAAAAGCAGGGGGGGTCTTGTGGAATAGTGGTAGTGTCCCTACCTCTGGGCCTGGAGGTCTGATTCAAGTTTTACCTGCTTGAGATTTGTAATAACATCTCTGAATAGACGGATTAGAAAATATCAATTCCTTTCAACTGACTCACTATTCAAGATAATCAAGTTGAAAACACAATACTTCTGCTCTCTCTCCATAGACCTTGACACTTTCAGCTTCTAAAAGAGCTACTTCTTTCTTAAATGTATTCAGTAAGATCACTCCACAGCCTGCTGTTCCACAGGTTCACCACCAAGTGAAATAATTTCTCCTCATGGCAGTCTGAAACTAACCATTTGTCTGGATCACCTTTCTTAGGAGACCAAATCTACACACAATACTCCAGGTGTGATCTCACCAATGCCCTGTGCAACTATAGTAAGACTTCCTTGCTCCTAATCTCAAACATTCTTGCAATGAAGGCAAACATAACATTTGGCTTCGTAACTACCTGCTACAAATATATGCATATATAGAATGCTCTGCCCCAGTTGGCGGTGGAGGCCAAGTCTCTGGATACTTTCAAGAAAAAGTCTGATAGAGCTCTTAAAGATAGTGGAATCGAGGGTTATGGGGATAAGGCAGGAACAGCATATTGATTGTGGATGATCTGCCATGATCATAATAAATGGTGGTGCTGGCTCAAAGGGCCGAACGGCCTACTCCTGCACCTACTGTCTATTGCTACACCTGTATGCTTCTTGCTTTCAATGACCAGCATTGTGGGCGGCACGGTGGCACAGTGGTTAGCACTGCTGCCTCACGGCGCCAGAGACCGGGTTCATTTCCCACCTCAGGCGACTGACTGTGTAGAGTTTGCATGTTCTCCCCTTGTCTGCATGGGTTCCCTCCGGGTGCTCCGGTTTCCTCCCACAGTCCAAAGATGTGCAGGTCAGGTGAATTGGCCATGCTAAATTGCCCGTAGTGTTAGGTAAGGGGTAAATGTAGGGGTATGGGTGGGTTGCGCTTCGGTGGGTCGGTGTGGATTGTTGGGCCGAAGGGCCTGTTTCCATACTGTAAATAATCTAACCTAATCTAATCAAAACATACAAGAATACCCAGGTCCTTCTGTTCATAAATCTACTCCATTTAAATGATACTTTTTTTTAACCTACTGAAGCAAAACCTTTACTTATCCACGCTATGTTGCATCCATCACATATTTATCTGTTCATAACTTGTCTGAACAATCCTGAAGCCACTTTACATCCTATTCATGACTTTCACTCAAACCTTGTTTTTTGCTCCCAAACTTTAAATATTACACTATACCCTCATCCAATCATTTATACGTAGTGAATAGCTAGGACACAAGCACTGATCCCTGAGGTACTGTATTTGTCACTACTTTCAACTGAAGATGGCCCACTTATTCAGACTCTGTTTTCTGTGTGCTAACCAATTCTCAATCTATGCCAGTATATCAATAAATAAATCCCATTTGCTTCGATTTTGTACATTAAACTCATACGCGGGATCTTATCAAAAAGGTCCAAAATCTAAACAAATCACGTGTATTATTCTCCATCATGTATTTCCTTGGTTAGAACCACAAAAATCCAGATTACTAAACACCATTTGCCTTTCATAAATCCATTGTGACTTTAAGTAATATAGCTGATACTTTAAGTCTCTTGTTATCACATCTCCATATCAGACTCCAGATTTTCTCTAGTACTAACAGTAGGAAAACCGGTCTATAATTCCAGGTTTTCTCTCTCCCTCCTTTTTTAAACAGTGAGCTTACACTGGTCCCTCTCCAATCTGCCAGGACAATTCCAGAATCTATAGAACCTTGGATAATGGCAACAAATGCATCCACTATTTCCATGGCTACCTCCTTTAACATCCTGGGATGTAGATTATCAAGCCCTGTTCCAATAATTTCTCCAGCACTACTTTTATTCACTAAAATCCTTCAATTCTTTATTCCCATCAGCTCCTTACTTCCCTAGCATTTCTGGAAAGTTTTGCGTGCCTTCATCTGTGAGCACAGAACAAAAGTAATCAATTAATTGTTATGCCATTTCCTTGTTCCCCATTATCATTTATCCAATTTCAGGCTCTGGGAAGTGAACAATTGCCATCACTAATCTCTCTCTCTTTTTATATAATTATGAAGCTCTTAACGTCCACTTTTAACATTCCTTGCAAGTTTGTTGGAATACACAATTATCCCTTTTGAATCAACCCCTTGGTTGTAGTTTGATGAATTCTAAATTGCTCCAGGTCCTCAGACTTGCTACTGTTTTGTGGAACTTCGCTGCATTCGTCTTTGGATCTAATACCATCCTTAACTTATTTTGTTAATCGTGTTTAGGCCCCCTTTCTTGTTGTCAAATTCAGCTATGCAATGCATGTATTGCATTTCTTATGTAATAAGCCATTTAAGCCATGATGTAATCATGGTAGTTCATGCTGCATCTGTTCCAAGGTCAATACATCCTTTGAGAATTGCATGACCAAAACTGAATGCAGCAGACGAGACTGGGTCTAAACACAGCTCTATATAACTACTTCCTATCCTTTGCATGCAGTATCATCAAAGTCTAATATTCGATTCACCTTTTATGTTCACTAATCAGAAATAGTCTGCAATAACAAGTGATCACAATGTTCAATAGCCCACTAAAAAAAGCACTGATTCTGAGAGACATACAAATACTTTGTAAGGCCATAACAAATTTTGGCACAATACAACTACAGGACTGAATTATTTTTCACCAACTTATGATTTGATTAAGCAAATCAGGAATCAAATAATATTCTGCTTGAGTTTTTTTTTGTTAAACACATTTTATAAAAGGAGGAAGTCATATAAACCAAGACAAAAGCAACAACATAGATTTATGGCTGCTTTTAAGGCTCAAGCTAATGTAAACTTCAGCTAACATCTATGCATATTAGTTTGTATGGTTACTTTGAGCTTAAATCTGTTTTAGACATCAACAATTACAATGGAGTTACGCATGTCTTTTTGATCTAAAAGATATTGATAGGTTTTGGAGAATACTGAGATGTACCAGAAGGAAGATTTGGGATGACGTTAATTACTGGGGGTGATACTACATTCCCCAAGCAGATACACATTATTCATCGGTGCCACCTGATCTTGGTAAAGATCTATAAAATCATTACGTTAAGATGCTATAAAATGGTTGATCTTACAAAATGATTAGCATGTCAAAGAGTAAATCAGAAGACAGTAGGACGAGATGGCACTAAGATGGTTGTTACTTTTAAAGAAACCAAATAAGCATTAGGCACACATTACATAGCCAACTCAGATTAATCTTGTGCTGACTATGCACTGGTAAGCCAAAGAGTTCAGAATGTCTCTGCTCACACAAGGGTACTGACTAGCAAGGGTTAATCTGCAGTGATTCTTCATGGTTGGCTGCACAAGGAAGACTGAAGGAAAACTTCAGTTGACAGAACAAAATAAATAAATCAATCAAACAAGATGTGCACAATCAATCTGTGTTGCAAACAGCATCTTGAAATGGGTTGACTGAAAAACACTTTTTAATTAAGTACCAAAGCTTTGATACTTGTTTTGATACAATTAATAAATCCTGCAAAACCTACGAAAACAAGTACCTGGAATGTGTCTTGTAACAAATTAGGACTCAAACTTTTAGATTGACTCGCCCAAACTCAGTCTATAACTATAACAGAGGGACTCTTGAGGTGGAATGTCCCTACCTCTGAGCCAGCATGCCTGATCATACAACCTCATTTGGCCCATTGAGCCACACCAACTCTCCGAAGAGCATTCCAGCCAGACCCACCCCATCCTTGTAACCTTGCATTTCCAAAGGCAGATTGACCTAGCCTGCACACACGTGGGCACTATGGACAATTTAGCATGACCAATTCAGCTAACCTGCACATCTTTAGATAGTGAGAGTCAGTCCGGGCACCTGGAGGAATCCCACACAGACACGTGGAAAATGTGCAAACACCAAACAAGCAGTCGTCAGAGAATTGACTCGAACCCTGGTCCCTAGTGCTGTGTGGCAAATGCTAACCACTGAGCCACCATGCCACCCCACAAGTTTGAATCTCACCACACATCTGAACAAATTGATTAAGAATACCTATAATTATTTTAGTTCTAACTAAAGTGAATCCCCAAATCCTAATTTTAATAACAACTATTATTAAAAGTCATCCTAGTTTCATTTCCTGATGAAATTTTTAACATCTTTCAATACAATAGTTCAACTAGGTACTCTGACCTCACCACAGAAAACATGAATATTACACCTTGCACTCTTCAAAATACCCTAGAGTCTTAACAATTAAGAACATAGAACAATAGAGCACAGGAATGAGCCCTTTGCCCACGAAGTTGTGCCAAACATGATTTCAAAATTAAACACTAATCCCTTCTGCCTGCCTACGGTCCATAACCCTCCATTCCGTGCTTATCTAAAGTCTCTTAAATACCCCTATCGTATCTGTCTCCAACCCTGGTAACGTATTCCAAACTCCTATCATTCTAAAAGATTTTCCCCTCAGATCTCCTTTGAACTTCCCCCCTCTCACCTTAAATGCACACCCTGGTTTCAGACATTTCAACACTGGGAAAAAGATTCTGATCATCAACCTTATCTATGCATCTCATAATTTTATAGACTTCTATCAAGTCTCCCCTACAGTGAAATCATCCTGAGTTTTTCCAGCCTCACCTTACACAGCTCATACCCTTCTATCCAGGCAGCATCTTGGTAAACCTCTCCTGCATCCTGTCCAAAGCACCACATCCTTCCTGTAATGTGGCAACCAGAATTGAATGCAATACTTTTAAGTGTGGCCTAACCAAAGTCTTATTAAGCTGTGACAGGACATCCTGACTCTTGTACTCAATTCCCTGACCAATAAAAGGCAGACATGCCATAGGCCTTCCTTACCACCGTATCTACTTGCATGGCCACTTTCAAGGAGCTATCGACATGAACCCCAAGATCTCTCTGTACATCAATGCCATTCAGGGTTCTGCCATTAACTACATACTTTTCCTTAACATTTTGATCTTCCAAAGTGCAACACCTCACATTTAGCTGGATAAAACTCCATTTGCCATTTCTACACCTATATCCGCAACTACTCTATATCCTGCTGTATCCTTTGACAACCCTCTGCACTATCCACAATGAGTCATTCATTGTCATAATGTAGGGAAGCGAAGCAAATATGCACATGGCAAAGCTAGCAAACAGCAATAAGAGAATCTATTTCAGTGATGTCGACTGAGGGATAAATATTCATCTGCATTGAGGAGAGAACATAGCTGTTTTTTCATTCATTTGAGAGAGAGTCAAAAGCCTGGTTTAATGTTAAGAATGACACCTCCAGTACCACACTAAAACATCAAATAGGCTAGAGGTCTCATGAATAGAGACTGAACTCTCAAACTCTGTGTCATAACTATGAGACTTCGGAGATCTGTGCCATGACATCCATGCCACTCATTACCCTGACTTGGAAATTTATTACCATCCTTTCAGTTTCACTATTTCAGAATCCTAGAACTCCCTTGATAATGGCATTGTCAGACTGCTTAGACCAAATGGGCTGCAGCAGTTCAATGTGGCAGCTCACAACCTTCTCAAGGGCAACTAGAGAAAGGCAATAAATGTTGACCCACACAGAGACATCCAAAATGAATTCCAAGAAGTTATTATAAAATAGTTAAACTGCTTTCCTTTACTGCGTACCAAACCTGCCTATCTATGTCCCCCAAAAAAGTCAACTCGTCCATCCAATCTGTGATTAATAACATAACTGAGAACAACTACCATGTTCAAGACTGCATGGGAGTAGTGCCTTTCTGCTAAATACAGGTTGACTATGATTTTTCTCCTCAGTCAGATGTGAAGACTTGTGGTATGGGTCCAGCACATAGGAAACATCTGCTGCAGGGCAACAATTTAATCATGCGTCAATGTCTTCTGAGGATGTGTGAAGATAACTGGGAAGAAACACCTCTAGTGATGGAAAGATAGATGTATGGAGAAGAACAACCCTGTTGAAAACGTTTAAATATTTTTCTTCACGCATCAGCAGATTAAAAAATTGTTTTCTCCATCAAAATCCTTTGATGCCCCTTCAAATATAGATTTTTCTAAGATAAAGGAACAAGTTACTTAGCACTCTCAGCTCATCACTTCCAATTACTGGAATTGCTGCCACCTAAATTAAAGTGACAAAGTAAGTTTGATCCTTTAGGATTCTAATTTAAGTATTTAAAACCAATCGTCTCTGAGACATTGATAAGTTTCAGCTCAGCAATCACAAAGGGATTCTACTCCACAGATGCAACTAGTCAACCTGCCTCTTGGATGAAGGTAAAGACCTGACTCTGGAGGCACACCTACAGCATTTCTGATACCTTATAATAATGAGTCTACCCTGCAATAATAAACGAGCTTATAGTGTATTATATTGGTCTATTATATCTGCAAATTCCATATTAAAGGTTTATCTATTCATTCACAGGATGTGGTAGGCATCACAACATTTATTGCCCATAAGGCAATTAACAGTCGACCACTTTGCTGTAAGTCTGAGTCTCACATTGGTTTGATTAGTTACAGAAAACAGATTTCTTTCCCTAATAGACATCAGTGAACCAAATGAATTTTTCCTAACAATAATTTCATGACTATCATTAGAGTCTTAATTCCAGATTTTTACTGAATTCAAATTCCAAGTTCCACCATATTCGAAGTTGGGCCCACAGAATATTAACAGGGTCTCTGCATGAATAGACTTTTAATAATACCACTATTTATTGCCTCACATTAGCAAAAAATTCTTAAAACCTAACAATAACTAAAAGGGACCCGAGGCACTGCAGAGAAGGTTAAGTGCAGGGACAGAACATGCCTGTCTTCTTAAAAGTAAGCAATTCATTTAAGAATAATAGACCATTATCGGCATCTGGCACAAAAATAATATAAACTAAATTTCAACAAGTCACTAACAACTCACAGATATCATGTATGACTGATTGGATTGAAATGCTTTATGCACTCCAGTGGTTAATATTAAGAATAAAGCTTCACTGTATCATTCTAAATTAATCAAAAAGCTTTGCTCTTTAAAAGCTGTTCTCATTTATATGAACTCATCCTGTCAGAAAAGTTTAATACACATGGATGTGCTCATAGAGTTACTGTTTTCAGCATTGCAAGAACATTGAACTGCATCAATTTAATCAAAACAATTTCATTGAAAGGGGAGTAAAGTATGAAAACATGGAAAACAAGGAAATGGTATAGGAATACTGCAATAGTCCTTTAAATTAAAAATAATTCCATAGGATGAGGTGAAATGGATGATACCTTATAATCAAAAGATAAAACTAAAAGGAGGGAGCAGATACAAAATACAAAATGTTGTGAATGACATCCCATGTAGACTTACAAGTGGTCAGTTTTAAAAATGCAACAGGGACGGCACAATATCTGGACTTACTCAAATAATTATTTCGGGTTTTCTGTATCTCGATGTACGATCTGCTTTTGCCTAGTGTGACAATTAAGACAAAACAACAAGCAGGGGTTAAGGAAGACCACAAAGCTTTGCATTTATAAATGCCACCTCAACAAAGTATATTTCAAATCTATAATGCACTCAACCTTTACTTATTCAATGATTATAAAGCTAAATATCCTGATCAATACTGAAAAGGGTTCTGCAACATGAACAAAGACAGCTTGTCACACATCAAACAACAGTGCCCTCTGTTCCACTGGATTATTTGTTGAGCCTGGCCTTGTACAATCCTTCATTTAGCTACAAAAACATCCCGTTAACTTCTTAAAACAATGCCTGCCTTTCACATGACCTTGTAAACTTGAGGAATTCTGAGATGAGAGAGGAGACAAACTTTGCCAATTCTGTTGTCACCTACCACTGGGAGGTGTATAGGGATATACACAGTAGTACTTGCACTAATTTTGCATTCTAGAAGCCTTCACTTCGTGCTAATAATCCAGGAAAGAGGTGGTCACACAGAGCAAACAAAATGTCATGGCTCCATTCAGCATCTTTCACAATGGCAAGGTAGGGACGGGGAAATACTCAGGTATGCCATTGACAACCACTCTACAACACGGCTTGTTGATATACTAATGCACCAAACAATAATGATAAATATTGGCTGAAACAAGTTCGTACGAGATACAATGTGAGAAATACTCTTGACTATATGCAAAAAGAAATCAGCCTTTCTCTCCTAGAAAACGAACACAAAAAATTATCAGGAGGAAAGTGGATACCAATTTCTAAAATGAGAGACACTATAATAAAAGCAGGAACTAGATGACCAAATCTCCAAATCAACATCTAGCTAGATCACAAAATCAAGTTTGGACTTTTTATCATCTGCATTTAGTTTAAGCATGTTGATTTATCTATTAGTTGAGACTTTTTTTGCAATCTGTAAATTTAACACATTATGGAGTTCAGCTTATTGCTCACACGCACACACTGGCACATTCAAAACAAGACATGGGCATTTTCCATCTAGATAAATGGGGGAAAAAAGACTGAACAACCTGGCCTGATAACAAAATGGACAGAAAAGGCTCGAAATACTCATCAGGTTAGGCAGGGTCAGTGGAGACAGAACACTTCATGCATGTGTTCTGATAAAAGGCCGAACAGAAAGATAAACAGAAAGATTTCCAAAATATTTGCTTTTATATCTGACAACAGAAATTTCAGTTACTTGTGTCTTTGATTAGAAAAAATGACTACACACAGTTTTATTGTAGGCTAAGTGTTAATTAAAACAAAGACAGGGCAGGGCAGAAACAAGAAACACAAGAAATTTGTATGAAAATGCTACACATTCACTATTTCTTGAAAATAGAATAATGTGTGGTCTGTGAACTGAGAGAAAATGAAATCACCTATTCCCAGTCAGAAAAAGGGTTGAACTGACTGAATAAAAGATTCACTGAATATGAAGAATTGGCTGAGAGTTACAGAAGTTGAATAATCAAATTATCTTAGTGATGTATCCCTGATTTCTGTTGGCATTTTGATGATTCCCTGCCTGCAGCCATCACCAACCACAACTTATCCGATGAGAAAGAGTTGAGTAGCATAGCAGCCATTTACTTATGCATGATTTAATTCAAACAGATACTAACAAGACTGCATTTTAAGTTATAAAAATACAACTGATGCCAACTGGAATAAACTTATTGTCCTTTGCTTTCCCTTTCAATAACTCAAGGTTCATGCACACCCTATGTTCCTGCCTTGGGATTTTGTACCCAGCTTAATTTGAGAGAGAAGAGTACTAGAATGGGAAGACACACATTTAAGTACTACCATTGTATTTTTTTTTGGAAAATGACAAAAGATATTAAGTCTGTTGTTCATATTTCAGCTCCAATTCTTCTGAAGTTTAATCTTCCTTCCTTGCGTAACTTATTAGATGCATAATCAAGCAGTTGAAACTATATTCAATCCCTCACCCTGCAAATTTGAAAAAACATAAAAGATGCAAGCATTTTGAGAGTTTGTACCATGAGAGATTTGTACGGAGTCACTCGAGGAACCACTCCCACTGCTGCCCTCAGCATAGGATTGTGCATCGTCCTTCAGACTGCCTTCTTGTCCAGATAAGCTGCTTCCCTCCGCGACCCTTGAGACCTGCTGCAGAGTTTCACTCACCAGCTGACGAGTCTGTTCACTCACCATTGTGGCCTGGAAAGCCACAGGCTTTGGTTTAATCAGAACCTGTATTGTCAATGAAAAGTATTCTTTGCTATTACGGTTGTCACAGACCATTAAACTTAGCAATTAACAGGAAGATATGGAAGGTGAAGGAGGATTTTAAACTCAAGTCCTGGCTGATCACCTGTATTAAAATACTCGAATTTAATCTTCAAACAAGGTTTCAACAGTTGGTTTACATCAGAATATATTGTGTATAATTTTATACATTGAAACACAAAGCAAACAAACTTATACATGCCCACTCAACATTCCAAATAGTTTCCCACATTTGATTCAAGATAAAAAAGCACCATGTCTCCAATGATTTGCTTTTCCATATATGGGAGAGTTCCAAAATGGGGGAAAACAACCCTCCTCCAATCTCAATACCAGGCTCAGATATATTTGACCAAGATTGTAACTTTCTCCTTGCTAATATGATGCCCGACACTAAGGTTGTGTTACTTTAACCCAACTCGTTGGCATAGATAAGTTGGACGTAAGGATTTGTTTTATGACTAAGTAAAAAGTCAAGTTGTGTTTCCTCAGTGATGAACAATAGTAAATGACAATCTGGGTGTGACAAACATAGCAAAAATGCCATAGTTAAACAAAATAAAATGCTTATATGTACACATTAATATCCCGAGGGGTAAAAGTAAATCTGTGAAAATGAGAGACAGAAATAGTGGTAGTGTTCAAATCAGATAAATCAAATAGAACCAAAGAAAGACCAGACTAAGAGAGCAAATTAAAGACATGAGAAGGCATCAACCTTCAACCACCAGCATTTTCTGGTTTTTATTTCTTCAGCTTTAGAACCCACTCACCTGCGTTTTCCCTTGCTGTCCGTAGAGAATTTTGGTGGGTATGATTTTTGTGGTGGGTTGTACTGACGATCCCACCCCTTTTGGTTGAGCCACAATCATTTTAGTAATGGGCCTTGTTGCAGTGATAATTGCTGGTTTTGTCCCTGCAGGTACTGCCTGAATGGTCTTTTCACCCTAGCAGGCAGATTGAAAGGGAGAAGTAGGGAAAAAATATACAAGTAAATGCTCTGAGAGCTAAAGCACAATTTTTCAAGTCAAATTCAGTACACAAACAGGCACAAAAATTCTTTGCCCTTAAAAAATCAACTTGATAATTAATATAGAACAGACTCAGCTATACATTTAAAGCTTGCAAAATTATCTTGGCACTTAAATTACTTGCTTTACGCACATTCGACCCAGTCTTAGTCAAATGTAACAAAACAGTTTTACAACTTCTGCTACAGCAGAACTGTGGGGGTGAGAGTTCAAAGTAGAAATGGGGAGAGTGCGGGTTCAACATGTTGCCTTTAGAATGACATGTAGCAGCAATATGCACAGAGCATCTTGCATTCGTAGGAACATGCAGGACTTGACAAGGAGCAATAAGGAGGCAGGGGCCCTTGTGGACAATAGAAGGAATGGAGAGAAACTTAAAAACCATTAGAAAAGCGAAGAGGGGGCAAGAAGAAACACAGGTGTGTAAGATTAGGGAGAATCAGAAGATAGGCAAGAAGTATCTTAAAGGGGAAGCAGATAACCAAGGAAAGAATTGTGTCTATTAAGGACCTAAGGGCAATCTACATGTGGAGCCAGTAGACTTTGGCAGGGTGTCACATCTGTCTTTACTCAGGAGAAGGAATATTTCAGTACAGAATTTTTGGGAGGGACTGAGATGTTCTTGAGCAGATTGACATAGGGAGTGAGGAGATATTGGCAGTTTTTGTAGGCTTAAAGGTGTCAAATCCCCAGGTCCAATGAGTTGCATCCCAGGCTATGTTGGAGGTGAAGGAAGGATTTCAGGTCCTCTAACCCAAATTTGTGATTCATCTCTGGCCACAGGGGAGGTGTCAGAAGAATGAAGGAGAGCTAATGTGGTACCATCTTCCAAGAAGGGTGGTGGGATAAATCAGGGAATTACGGGCCAGTAGGTCTCACAACAGATCTATGGAAACAGTTGGAAAAAATTCTAAAGGAGAAAACTAATTTTTGCTTGGTGAAGCATGGGATAGTCATGCAATGGCTTCATCAAAAAGGGGTCATGCCTTTAAAATTTTTGAGGTAAATCAGCTGTGTTGACGATGGCAGTGCAATTAAAGTAGTTTATATGGATTATATAAAATCTTTGACGAGGTCCCATATGGGAAACTGATAAAAAAAAAGGTAAAAGCACATTGGATCCAGTCCAACTTGGTAAGATGCATCCAAAATTAGCTTGGGAGCGCAAGAGACTAGGAATGGGAGGCAAAGGCCTCATGGTATTTTTGCTAGGCTATTAATCCAGATACCTAGCTAATGTTCTGGGGACCTGGTACAAATCCTGCCAGGGCAAGGCAATAAATAAAAATCTGGAATCAAGAATCTACTGTTGACCATGAAACCATTGTCCATTATTGGAAAAACTCATCTGGCTCACTATTGCCCTTTAGGGAAGAAAACTGCCATCCTCTTCTGATCTGGCCTATATGTGACTCCAGATCCAAAGCAATGTGACTGACTCTCAACTGCCCTCTGAAATGATCTAGTAAGCCACTCAGTTGTATCAGTGACTACAATCTCAACAAAGAAATTAAACTGGTATCAACCCAACCATCGGAAAAGACATTGGCAGAAACAGCCCTGTCAACCCTGCAACGTTCTCCTGATTTGCATATGGGGCTAGTGCCAAAACTGGGAGAGCTGTCTCACAGTTGTTAAGCAACAGCCTGATATAGTCATATTCACAGAATTACACATTATAGAAAATGTCCCAGGCACCATCACCACCATCCCTGAATATGTCCTGTCCCATTGGCAGGACAAATGTGGCAGAGGTAATGGCACAGTGGTACACAGTCAGGAAGGTGTTGTTCTGGGAGTCTCAACATTGACTATACCGATTCCCACATTGAGAATACCCTCCAATGTGTTGAATGGCACTTCGAATAGATCTAGCATCTCAACACTGGGCATGCACAAGGTGCTGTGGGCCATCAACAGCAGTAGAATTGTAGGCAAAAGTGAGGACTGCAGATGCTGGAAACCAGAGTTTAGATTAGAATGGTGCTGGAAAAGCATAGCAGGTCAGGCAGCATCCGAGGAGCAGGAAAATCGACGTTTTGGGCAAAAGCCCTTCATCAGGATTCCTGATGAAGGGTTTTTGCCCGAAACGTCGATTTTCCTGCTCCTTGGATGCTGCCTGACCTGCTGTGCTTTTCCAGCACCACTCTAACCAAAAAAAAAGCAGCAGAATTGTACTCTAGCACAACTTGCAGCCTCATAACCTGGCATATCCACCATTCAATCAATATGATCAACCCTGGTTCGATGGACAGTGCATTAGGGCATGCCAGGAGCATCTAAAAAGGTGTCATCCTGGTGAAGCTGCCAAACAGGACTATTTGCATGCCAAACAACCTAATCAGAAGTGACAAGACACAGCTAAGTGATCCCACAACCAATGGATCAGATCTACAGTCTGCAATTCTGCCACATCCAGTCATGATTGGCAGTAGGCAATTAAATAATTCACTGGAGGTGGTGGCTCTACAAATATTCCCATCTTCAAATGATGGAAGAGCCCAACATATCAGTGTTGAAGCATTTGCAGCGATCTTCAACCAGAATTTCTGAGTGGACCTTAACCTCCTCTGGGGCTTCCCAGCATCACACAAACCAATCTTCAATCAATTCAATTTACTCCACTTGATTTCAAGCAATTGTTGGATGCATTGGATACTACATGACTATGGGCCCTGATAACATTCTGGCAACAGTACCAAAGGCTTGAGCTCCAGGACTTACCAAGCTGCTCTAGTATAGCTACAACACTAATATCTACCCAATAAAGTGGAAAATTGCCCAGACATGTTCACAAAAAGCAGGACAAATCCAATCCAACCCAACCAATGAACTCCATAACAGGCTACTCTTGAGCATCATTAAAATGCATCAGTCAAATGTTGGAAGGTGTCATCAAATGCTATCCAACAGCACCTGTTCAGCAATACCCAGTTTGAGTTTGCCTGGGCCACTCTGCTCCTGTCCTCATTGCAAGCTTGGTTCAAACATGGATAAAGGAGCTGAATTCCAGAGGTGAGGTAAGAGTGGCAGCCCTTGACATCAAGAAGATATTCAATCAGGCATGACATCAAGGAGTCCTATCAAATCTGGAATCAATTCAGCAATCTCTCTGCTGGTTGGAGTCATACCTGACAGAGAAGATAGTTGTTATTGTTGATCACTCATCTGAGCTTCAGGTCATCTCGCAGGAGTTCCTCTGGACAGCATTCTAGGCCAAACCATCTTCCACTGCTTCATCAATGACCTTCACTCCATCATAAAGATCAGAAGTGAGAATGTTCGCCAATGCTCAGCACCATTCATGACTCCTCAGATACTGAAGCAGTCCATATTCAAATGCAACAAGATTTGGAAAATTTCTGAGCTTGGCCTTACAATGCGACAACGAACATTCATGCCACAAAAATGCCAGGCAGTGACCATCTCCCATAACAGACGATCTATACATTAGCCCTCTATGTTCAATAATGTTACCATCACTAAATCCCCCACTATCAACATCCCAGGTGTTACCAATGACCAGAAACTCAACTGGATTTGCCACATAAGCACATCAGCTGTAACAGTGCTAGAATACTACAGGGAGTAACTCACCACCTGACTGCCCAAAGTCTTTCCATCATCATCATCAAGGCACAAGTCAGGAGTGTGATGGAATACTCCTCACTTGCCTGAATGGGTGCAGCTTCAACCATACTCAAGAAACCCGACATCTTCCAGGACCAAACAGCCCACTTGATTGACACATCCACAAACGTCTACTCCCTCCACCACCAATACTCAGGAGTAGCGGTTTGTACTACTGACAAGATGCAGTGCAGAGATTCACCAAAGATCCTTAAACAACATCTCACAAACCCATAACCACTTCCATCTAGAAAGAGAAGGACAGCAGATACACGGGAACACCACCATCTGCAAGTTCCCCTCCAAGTCACTCACCATTCAGATAAGGAAATATATCACCATTCCTTCACTGTCACTCGGTCAAAATCTAGGAATTCTGTGCTTAATGGCAATATAGGTCAATTTGTAGCACATAGACTGCAGTTGGTCAAGAATGCAGTTCACCACCACCTCCTTAAGGGCAATGAATACTGGCTCAGCCAGCGACACCCATGTCTCACAAATAAAAGACATAGGGTGGCAGAGAAGGCGGCGTGTGTCTGGAGAATGGCATGACACAGGGATAAGTTTTGGGTCCTTTATTCTACTTATACCTGTAAAAGATACAGTTAAGAATGTGGGGGTGATGATAAGTAGGTTTGTAGATGACACAAAGATTGGCCAGGTGGTTAATAGTGAGGAAGAAGGTCTCAGGTTGCAGGGCGATATAGACAGGTTGGTCAGATGGGCAAATCTGTGACAGATAGAAATTAACTCTGTAAAAAGTTAGCTGATGCACTTGGAAGAACTAACAGGACAAGGAAGTACTCTGAATGGCAGGATACTAGGAAGCTCAGAGAAAGGGGGTATCGTGGGGTGCTTGTCCACAAACATAAATTATCTGGATGTCAGCATAAGACATATAGTTAGTAAGTTTGCAGATGACACCAAAATTGTAGGTGTAGTGGACAGCACAGAATGTTACCTCAGATTACAATGGGATATTGATCAGATGAGACAATGGCTGAGAAGAGGCTGATGGAGTTTAATTTAGATAAATGCGAGATGTTGCATTTTGGGAAAGCAAATCTTAGCATGACTTATACACTTAATGGTAAGGTCCTAGGGAGTGTTGCTGAACAAAGAGATCTTGGAATACAGGTTCTTTGCTCCTTGAAAGTGGAGACGCAGGTAGATAGGATAGTGAAGGAGGCGTTTGGTATGCTTTCCTTTACTGGCCAGAGAATTGAGTACAGGAATTGGGAGGTCATGCTGCAGCTGTACAAGATATTGGTTAGGCCACTGTTGGAATACTGCATGCAATTCTTGTCTCCTTCCTATCAGAAGGATGTTGTGAAACTAAGTGTTCAGAAAAGATTTACAAGGATGTTGCCAGGGTTGGAGGATTTGAGCTTTAGGGAGAGGTTGAATAGGCTAGGGCTGCTTTCCGTGGAGTGTCAGAGGCTAAGGGGTGACTTTATAGAGGTTTATAAAATAATGAGGGGCATGAATACAGTAAATTTAAACCTGGGTGGGGAGTCCAGAACTAGAGGGCAGAGGTTTAGGGTGAGATGGGAAAGATTTAAAAGAGACCTAAGGGGCAATGTTTTATCACAGAGGGTGGTGCGTGTGTGGAATGGGCTGCCAGAGGAAGTGGTGGAGGTTAATACAATTGCAATATTTAAAAGGCGTCTGGATGGGTATATGAACGAGGAGGGTTGAGAGAGATATGGGCCGAGTGCTGGCAGATGGGACTAGATTGGGTTGGGATATCTGGTCGGCATGGACAAGCTGGACTGAAGGGCCTATTTCCACATTGTACATTGCTATAACTCTATGACTCTAAATCCCTGAAGCTGGTAGGAGAGGTAAATGGAGAAGGGGGTTAAGAAGGCACATAGGACACTTTCTTTTATTATAAGAGCAGCGAGGTTATATGCAGCTGCACACAACATTTGCTTAAACGTTAGCTGCAGTGCTTGTGCAGTTCTGGTTGCCACACTACAAGAAGGATGCGATTACCCTGGAGGGAATGCAGAAGAGATTCACCAGGATGTTGGCTAGTTGGAATATTTTAGCTGTAAAAAAATGCTGGAAATGCTTGAGTAGTTTTCTCTAGAGGAAAGTGAGGACTGCAGATGCTGGTGATCAGAGTCGAGTGTGTGGTGCTGGAAAAGCACAGCAGGTCAGGCAGCATTGAGGAGCAGGAGAATCGATGTTTTGAGGCTTATGCCTGAAATGTCGACTCTCCTGCTCCCTGGATGCTGCCTGACCTGCTGTGTTTTTCCAGCACCACACTCAAAACTCTAGTTTTCTCGCGAAAAGGGAAACTGATTGAAGCGTATAAGATTGAGAGGCCATGGACATGGTGAATACGAAGCAACCATTCCCTTAGTTGAAACGTCAATAACAAGAAGATATAATTTTAAGATGAAGGACCGGAGCTTTCGAGGGTATCTGACAAAAGTCTTTTCACCCAGAAGATGGTGAGAATCTGAAATGCACTGCCTGGCATAGCAGTAGACACAGGAAACCTCAATTGTTAATAAGTACATGGATGAACACTTGAAATGTCATAACATTCAAGGCTATGAGCCAAGTGCTGGAAAGTGGGATTTGTGTAGCTAGGTCAGTGCAACTTGATGAACCAAAGGGCTTCTTGTGTGCTCCATGACTCTACAACTTGGTAGCATTTTTGTCCTGAGATGATCTCCTGGCCACATTCTTAACATCACCAAGAATTCAGAACATTTCCAGACTCCAATTCTGCTTCAGCCCATTTTCTGCTGAAGAATTCATCTCTGTTTGTCATCCAAAGGCTTGGCAAATGTAAAACACTCTTCGATGGCTCCTATGATCTTGGATATCACCCAAACCTCTACTCCACATGCCCTTCTGCACAATGTGTCAATTCATCCATCATTAATGCTTGCTGACCTGCTGCTGTTTAAGTAATATTATGCTTTCAAATTTCTTCATAGCTTCCTGCTTCTCTACTTCTGTAATATTTTCCAGCCCTGCAACCATAAGAGATCTTAAGACTTCTCCAATTCTGGTTGCTATTGTGATAAAGTTGAATAATGTGCTATCATTATTTTGGAATTTGAACGGTCAAAAGAGAGGCTGATGAATTGGTTTCAGTTCTGTGATGGTAACTATTTTTTCAAAAAGTCAGAAAATCATTTGGAAAAGTGACCTAAATATAAAATTTCATTGCTTAGTAAATGTCTAACTAGATAGCTGCGACATTAGTTGATTAAATATTTCCACTGCTGAGGTTATGACATACAGAAAACCAGATAATCAGGTTCACTGGTAGTTCGGTTTGAGTTCAGTTTGGAAGAATCAGGTTTCAGTTTCACTGACACTGAAGAATAAAACTTTCAGCTCAGGAGATCAATTTCACTCTCATAGAAGGGTAGTTTGTGAAGTCTCAAAGCAATAGGAGCTTGCAAAGCTGTCTGAACTCAAGGGACATTTAGGTAATCTAGGAAGGACTCTTAAAACTGCTTAAGCAGTCCAAGGAGAAAAGCTGGAAAACATCAGTTAAATAAGAAAGGAGTGATTTTCTCTAGGTTTGAGTATCTGAAAGGGATATTGCTGCAAAAACAGTAGAATCTTTATTGTGTTTATGTAATGCTTTATTCAAATTGGATTACATATTAATACTTAGCAGCTTGATTCCTTTGTAAACAATTTTTATGTTAAGAAATATCAGTATTCTCATGTGAATGTTTAGCAACTGGTATCCAATTGCAAAAATAAATATAATCCATCAAGCCCAGATTTCATTCTCAGATGTGATTTCTTCAGCATTACTATCAAACAGGATTATAACACGTGCTTTCAATTTCCTCAGCCATATGCTCTAGAATTCTCTATGTTTCTCTGTCTCACTTTCTTCCTTTAGGAAGCTCCTTAAAACCTCCCTCTTTGACAAAGCTTTTGGTTATCAACCCAAATAGCATCTTATGTGGTTTGGTAGCATCTCAGGATTTTCTAATGTCTCTGAGAAGGTCATTGGTAAGTTTTGTTATATTAAAAACAGTATATAAATACAAGTTAAAATGAAGAACTATAGATGCTGGAAATCTAGAACAAAAACAGCAAAAACCTGGCAGAGGAATTGTTGAAGAAATTCAGGTGGTCTGAAAAATGGTCAGTGGGCCTGAAATGTTAACTCTGCTTTCTGTCCACTGATATTGCCAGACTTGTTGAGTTTTTCCAGCAATTTCTGTGTTTTCTTTTGTAAAATATAACTTGCTGTTGTTAACTGTATCACTGCTCCAGAAATGAGATATGGTTAGTCCATGAAGTTCAGTTTCTAAGCAAATGGTTGGTGAGTCTAGAATCAAGGGATGGTCTTAGAACTAGGGTTATTCCATTTCAAACTAAAAAGAGAAGGAATATCTTCAGAGGGTGGCAAATCTTTAGCATTTGCTTACCCAGAGTCTGAGGAAGCTCAATTATTGATCATGCTCAAAGCAGAAATCAACTGTTTTTTTGGATATTAGGGTAAAAAGGTAGCATAAAGATGGATGATTAGCCATGATCTAATTAATGGGTGGAACAGGCTCATTCATTCAACCTGGCCATCTTCTGCTGCTCTTTCCTATATCTTTGAAATTTGCCACAGCACTAGCTGTTATGAACTGTTACCACTTTCCTACTTATTTTCACTACTGATACTTTTTCTCAAGATGAAGGCTGGGAGGCCAGTGACGCTGCAAAATTATCAATGCACATCTCTGTTTAACCATTTTCTCCAAATATTAACTACATATACTGGTGTTACACTCTTGCCTGCCTCCTAATTTTGTGATATTCAAAACCTTTCAGTGATCTCCATTAAGGAATTAGGCAGCAATAAATGAAACCACTATGGATCATGAACTTGTAATGTACAACAGATAATTACGAACTTACCCCAGCATTCAACAATGTTGTGACCACATTTTTTCCTGGAATACCCTGGATGGTTGTTCCTTTCCCTGCAGTCTTCTGTACAACAATGACATTTGGCTTCGACGTCATCGAAGTCATTGGAATAGTAGTTATTTTTGTTGTTGTTCCTAGTGCAAATGCATTACAAAGGATGTTATATATAATTGCTACTGGGCTGGCTGACATGAGCTATCAATAATAAAGTATGCATTTGTTCCAAGATTTGCCACAGTAAGAAAGGAAACTTGAAGCACAGAAAGCAAAAGATTGAGAATAAAAAATTATAAAACAAGATACAAACACACCTATCCAAGCTAATAGCTATCAGCCATATAGCTTAAGATCAAGAAGAATAAGAACAAAGATAAGAGAAAATGGGATAAAAAGCAAGTCAGAAAATTATTACCTCGGTCTAAATAGCAGTAAAAAGATATTTTACAACTTTTCCCCAAGAACAGTTTCTCCCATTTATTTCTTTGGAGTAAAAAGGTCCATGCCTTAGTCCATAACTCAATTAATCACTTAATTCTTTAGATGAAGGCAGACAGCAAAAAAAAAAGAGACAGAGAATTCCCCTTCTGGATATTTACAGTCAAATCAATAATAAAAATAACTAAACAAGGCAAGGGAGTGATGCACTGTAAGTACAGAGGATGGTCTATCACTATGCTGTAAATAACGTGTTAGGAATCTGACTAAGATTTTACATTTAAGCTAAAAAGGTGCATGTTTAAAAGAGATCTGAGAGGCAAGTTTTTGTTTTAAACAGAGGGTGATAAGTACCTGGAATGTGCTACCAAATGCAGTGGTTAGGCAGATTCAATAGCAATGGTTAAAAGACATCTTGACAGATATATGAATAGACGGCAGGAATAGAGCGATGCAGACTACTTAGAGGCTAAACATTTTTAGTGTAGAAAGGCATCACACGTCAGCGAAGTCTTGGTGGGCCAAAGGGTCCATTCTTGTTCCCTCCGGTTCTTTGCTCCTTGAGTTGAACAATGATCATGGATCATATCCTTTACTCAGCTTCTAGTCTGTTCAAAGTAGACTAGCAGGAAAAGATCTATTGTCCCACCTGATTAATTTAACGGTAAGCAGTTCACTATTAATTGCATTTTAACTCCTAAATTTTTATAAGTTCAGTGATGACCTGCACTATAAACTGTGCCCCTTCATGTAACATGTACTTTTTCTCTGGTTTTAAAAAAGACAAATTACTGACATACAGAGAGAAAGAAAGTCAGTTATCGTTTGATAAATTGCCTCAGTCTTCACTCAACTAAATTTCACTTCCTTCCCTCTGTCCAGTTCCAGCAAACCACAAAGGGAAAGACTAGTATAAGTATATGAACTAGACACGGAGGGAACATTAATCTGAAAACAACAGCAGTAGAAAGCGCTTTTAAAAGAAAATTGTTTGAAAGAAACTGTGCCAAGGATAAGAAGATGTACTGAAGCATTAATGACACAGTTGTAGTTGTATAGTTTAAGTCAATAATTTCAACAAATGAACTAATGTTTTCCACATAAATCAATTAGAACAGGTTATCTACAAAAACAAGATGCCCAGAAAAAGCAATTCATTGGGATTCAAATATCATGCTTAGAACATTCCAGCACTGCAGAGCTGCAAGATGTATCAAAACCATGAACTTCCAAAACAAAAGCAAAATATTGTGAATGCCAAGTACTGGAATGCAAAGTACTGGATAAACTCAGCGTGTTTACCACTATCTGTGGAGAGAGGAAAACAGAATTAATGTTTCAAGTCCAGTATGACTCTTCTTTGGAATTACTAACAAAAATTTAACAGAAACATTAATCCATCTCATATCACAAGAACAAAATTACATTGTTGAGTTGAAAGATGTTATTAAAATATTTATAATTAGGACACATCACATCTACTTGAGTGTGGATTGTTGAAGTGTAACTAGTAACAAACATGTGGGTATGAAGAGGTTTAAATCTTGAATTTGTAAGTACTTCTATAGCTTTGGTAATTTCTTATAAAATTTATTGTAAATTTCTGGACAGTACTGGGTATTTGTTTCTATTGGAAGAATTTTACAAAAAAACAAGGTAATCGTTGTGCATTAGTTTCCAATTGGGATTGTTTTTTTTGGATTAGGGGAAACTCCAATACTTGGGGAATAATTTTTTTTAAGTTTTAAGGTAAGCAATTCTATAACTGTCAAGGCTGAGCTGGATAGGTAAAGCAGTTGTTCCAAGGAAGAAAATAGTTCAGAATTGTTAAAAATAGGTTAACCTCTGTATAAGGAATTTTGGACAAGTTGTACAGCAGAAGGGTTTGGTTAAACCTTAACCAGCTCTTTAAGATAAAGCCCAGTTCTCTGAAAGTTCCAGAAACAGACTATCAGGTTCTCAAGACTGAGAACTGAAGCCACAGTTAAAGTAAGCTCTAAAGGAGTGATAAAGAAAGGAATCCTCCCCGATATTTAAAGATTGTTTTGGGGTTTAATGGGATCATACTTTCACCATGTTTCAAAATCATTAAACATGGCTGTAAATCTTTTGGTTTATTCTATTTTATCTTCTTTTATTTTGCATAATAAGTTCAGATTTATTGTTAAAATCAAATCTGCAAGATTGCATGAGTATGTTTCAGTGAGATACCGAATTGTTAAAATTTTTTTCAAAATCTATAAAGCCAGATTTTAGTTTGGAATCGAACTTCGTCTCATGATAATGTGAGCTGGACAACAGAAAAATGTCAACTCTATTTCTTTCTTCACAGATGCTGCCAGACCTGCCCAAGTAGGAAAACAGCACATGTTCTTATTGCATATTTCCAAACATTAGGCAAGTCTGATCTTTAAGAAATTTTCATTGTTAACAGTTGTACTGGTATACACTAACCAGACATTATACTGCTGCTGATAATTTTTCCTCCAAGGGATGTAGCTAGTGACTTGGGTACTACAGTGATGATGCTCCCACTGGTAGTTTTCATGTAGGTTGTAGATCCTGTAGATGCTGCCATACGAGCACTGATAGTGGGATTCAATGTAGGGCGTGTGTAGGTAGTTTGGGTACCTATATCACAAGAAAAATATACTATTTTTAAAAAAATGATTTTCTGAATTCCACTACCATTTAAATTGAAAATAACTACAATAATTATTTAAACAGAAGAATCAATCCCTCACAAATAAGACAGTTAGGCCATTTTTGGAGTATTGCATGCAATTCTGGTCTCCTTCCTGTCGGAAGGATGTTGTGAAACTTGAAAGGGTTCAGAAAAGATTTACAAGGATGTTGCCAGGGTTGGAGGATTTGCGCTTTGGGAGAGGTTGAACAGGCTAGCACTGTTGTCCCTGGATCATTGGAAGCTGAGGGGTGATCTTATAGAAGTTTATAAAATCATGAAGGGCATGGATAGGGTAAATAGACAAGGTCTTTTCCCTGGGGTGGGGGAGTCTAGAACTAGAAGGCATAAGTCTGGGGTGAGAGGGGAAAAGATATAAAAGAGATCTAAGGGGCAACTTTTGCACGCACACAGTGATGCGTGTATGGAATGAGCTACCAGGGGAAAGTGGTGGAGGCTGGTACAATTGTAACATTTAAAAGACATCTAGATGGGTATATGAATAGGAAGGATTTGAAGGGATATGGGCCGGGTGCTGGTAAGTGGGACTAGATTAGGTTGGGGCATCAGGTTGGACGGAAGGGCCTGTTTCTGTGCTGCACATCTCTATGTCACAAATTACAAGAATGGAACAACAAACGAAATAACCTACTCACATGCTTCTTCAATGTTCTGTACTTCAAGTCTTACCTGTCGGTGTAGTAACCAACTTTGTTGTCATAATGGCACCATTGCTGCTAACCACCATGATAGGCGAAGTGCTAGTACTAGGCATTGTAGCTGGTTTTGGCAGAATTTTGCTTGGTTGCATCTGTTGGGTTATAATCTTGACGCCTGTCAAAAACAAGCTACAATGAAGGTAGTCAGCGACAGACCTAATAATATGGTTTAATATGACACCTTCTCCCATTCCAAAGAACAGATTTAACAGTAATGACTAGCTTATATCACAATCAAAAGCTTGAACCAGAGATGCAACTGATGTCTGGTGAAGAGCACTACACCACAAGGAACAAAGTGTATTTCAAACATCGTCTGACAAAGAGACCACAGGAAGAAGACAGAAAGGTTATTATCTACACTGTAAATTGGATGGTTAACCAACTGGAAATAAGATATGGAAAAATCACAGGACAAATGACCAATGCACTCACAACAAAGGAATGCTTTGCCTACAACAGGTTGTTTTCTCCCCATGCACTGGTGCTTTAAATTTAATGAGTATTTTGTATAAAGTGCAGGCATTCTGCACCCTCAGACAAGTTGAACCTGGAGACAGTTTCCAGCTGATGGCAGACAAGTAGTCAACATTCTGCATTTGAATGCAGAACATATGCACCTAAAAGAGAAGCTGCTAACTGTAATCATCGGGAAACTTCCTTCATTCTGACACCTTTTTTTTAAATAGAGCAAGCAGCAAAACAAAAAAGCAGTACTATTGGAATAAAATTATAGGACTTGTTTTGGTAGAGTCATAGAGGTCTACAGCATTGAATCTTCACCAGTCAAAAAATACCGCCTACCTATTCTAATCCCATTTTTAGGCACTTGGCCCATATCCTTGTGGGCCTTGGCATTGTTAGTGCATATCAAAATACAACTTAAATGTTATGTGGCTTCTCCCACACTTACATAGTGAGTTCAATATTCCTATCATCCTTTGGGTGAAAATAAAGATTTCCTCACATCGCCTCTGACCTTACATCTATGCCCCCGTTCACTGATCCCTCAACAAGAAAAGATTCTTTCAATCTACGTTGTCTATGCTCCCTCATGATTTTACCCATCTCAATCATGGTTCCCATCACCCTCACTCCCCCACACCCACAACCCCAGTCTCCTATTCTCCAACAAAAACAATCCCAGTTGATTCAATCTCTCTTTGTAACTAAAAGTCTCTGGCCCAGGCAATATCCTGGGGGCTATGTTGATGATAATCTCTTGGCTGACCAAGAAAATAAAATAAAGAATTGCAGATACTAGAGCTTGGAAAGAAACAAAAGGATCACTGAACTTAAAATGTTAACTATCTTTTCAGCATCAGTGTAATCAGTCTCATCTTGCGGCCCACCTGCAATCCTCATTGCCTTCATCTCAATTTGTGACCAGAACTCTGTTTGAAGATTACACATTTCTACTTGTTTCCCACTCAAGACCCATGTTACCATACTTCAAGCAGGGGTCATCAAGAACCAGGTGGTTGTCAGTTATGAACAAGTCTACTGGAAATTTGTCTTGGAAACCAAAAGAAAGACTGAATGTACCCTTACACGGAGGACTGAATTACATCTGAATTCCATCACTCCAATCCCTTAAAAGACTAACCTGAAGATCAATAAGTGTCAGCAGCCAACTTGCACACAGCAGGATCACAAACAAGGAGATGAATGGCAAATAATTTGTTTTAGCAAGCAATTAAACAATAAATATTAATGAGGAAAGCAATGAGACATGTTGCTCTTCTTTGAAATAGTGCCATGGAATCTTTTCATATCCATTTGAGAGGATATGGTTCAATATCACATTCAAGAAATGGCATCTCCAATAATGTAAGATCCCCTCAGTACTGTACTGAGTGTGCTAGCCTCAACTTCAAGTCCCTAGATTGGAACCTGAACCAATGTCCCATAAATTCAGAAGCAAATCTTCTCCCCAGAAACAGAACACGTTTTACGAAATTCTATCCAAAATTGAAAGCTTTTTGTCATGCTTTTTGTTCAACATTATGAGGATAGCATCCATGCAACGGAGATCTTGTTCACGGTAGTCCATATCACGGTGAACACCTGAAATAACAATGTCCTTCGGCATTATCTTGGGATCCAGGGCACAGCACAAACTGTGCTAATAGGTTCCCTAAGTAAATAAACCAAGGTGGAAAGAAAGAATTAATGTCAATCAGCTACTCTGCCCAAGATGAGTTCAGAGGTTCAGTCTTTATCTTTTCTTTCAATTCCCTCACGGCTGGCCGGCCAGCCAGTATTTACTGCCCATCCCTAGTTGCTCGAGAATATGGTGGTGAACGTTTTTGAATCTTCAGTTAACGCGCTGTACATTGACCAACAATTTCATGAGGGGGGGAATTCCAGGATTTTGACCCAACAACACTGAAGGAACAGCAATGTTTCCAAGTCAGGATGGTGAGTGGATTGAAGGCCAAAATTGCTTCTGGTGGTGGTGCTGCCATGTATCTGTTGCCCTCATCTTTCTAGATAGTAGGTACAAGTTGAAAAATGTTATCAGAGTAGCTTTGGTGAATTTTTGTAATGCATCTCAGATGGTGCACACAGCTACTAATGAGCGTTGGTGGTCCAGGGACTGGACATTTGTCAACATGGTGCCAATTAAGCAACTGCTTGGTTTTTGATGGTGTTAACTTTCTTGACAGATGTTGGAGCTTCACCCATCCAAACAATTGAGGAGTATTCCGTCACACTTCTGACTTGTGCCTTGTAGCCGGTGATCAGGTTTTGGGGAGTCAGAAGGTGAATTACTTGCTGCAGGATTCATAGCCTGTTCTTGTAGCTACTGTAGTTATAATGCTTTTCCAGTTCAGTTTCTGGTCAATTGTAACCCACAGAATGTTGATAATGGGGATTTCAGATGCAGTAATGTATTTAAGTTTCAAGGGCCGAGAGTTAGATTGTCTTCTATTGGGAGTGGTCATTAACTGGCATGCATGTTACTTGCCATTTCCTAGCACAAGCTTGGATACTACCCATGTCTTGTTGCTTTTGAGCATGAACTGCTTCACTATCTGAAAAATAACAAATTGTGAACATTGTGCAATCAATGGGAAACATCTACATTTCTGACATAATAATGGAGGGAAGGTTGCTATGAAGCAACTGAAGAGAGTTGGACAGAGGACACTATCTTGAGGAACTCCTGCACAGATATCTTGGAGCTGAGATGACTGACCTCCAACAACCACATCATTCTTTTTACCAGATATGACTCCAATCAGCAGAGAGTTTTCCATCTGATTTGCATTGACTCTGAGAGCAAGAACTGAGCAGCCTTGGCAGAACCTAAATTAGACATCAGGGAGCAAATTATTGCTGTGCTGGTGCTGTGTGGCAGTGTTGTTGATGACATCTTCCATCACTCTACAGATGATCGAGAGTAAATTGATGGGAAGGAGGAGGGCAGTAACTGGCTGGATTGGTTTATCTTGCAACAGAATATTTTCTGCATTGTCAGGTAAATGGCAATGCTGTAGAGGTACTGGAAAGCTTTGCTTGGGGTGTGGCAAGCTTTTGAGCACAAGTCTTTAGTGCTATAGCCTTGTAGCCATTGAAGTATCCAATGCCTCCAACCATTTCTTGATATCATATTGAGTGAACTCAATTAGGTGAAGGCTGGCATCAGGGGACTTTTGCAGGAGGTGGAGGCGGATCATCCACTCATCAGTTCTGGTTGAAGCTTGCTGAGAATGATTCAGTCTTATCTTTTGCACTCACGTGCTGGGCTTTCCTGTCATTGCCAGTTGGGATACATTTGCGGAGCCTCCTCCAGTAAGTTGTTTAATTGTCTACATCATTCACAACTGGATATGGCATAACTACAGAGTTTAAATCTGATGTAATGATTGTAGGATTGTTTAGTTCTGTTCAATTTTTGTTGTTCGGTTTGCAAATAACCCTGTTTTGTAGCTTTATCAAGTTCACACCTCATTTTCAGGTATGCCTGGTGCGGCTCCTGACATGAACCTCCTGCACTTTTATTTCAAGCAGGATTGATCCCCGGACTCAAGAACAATGGTATATCATTTGGTACATTTAAGAATGACTTTAACTACCAAGGCTACGCTGCTGAAATTACAGCTCATAGGCCACATTCAGCTTTCAAACCCTGGCAATAAAACCTTCAAATCACAACCAACTTTGGCCCTTTTAAGTTGCACTGCTTATTCACAGCCTGTAGCTGAATTTCATGGGTCTGACAGTTTATTACAGGCTGTTCATTACAGTTTATTAATGCTGCTGACTTAGCAGTAAATAAATTCTAAACTTCAACACCAGGTGTATTAGTTCCAGCAGGTTAGAATGGATACACATTCATGGAAGTAAAGATATACTATGGCCCACAATATCCATCTAAATGAGCTCCCAAAAAAGTCAGTAAGGTTCAATATTCTTGCATCAGATTATAACTAAGCCTCATTCAGCTTTGTATTCATAGATACAGGCTCTTTTATGCCAAAACTATGGGAAGGTGTTCCACAGGCTTTTGAAGGAGTGTTGTCACCTCTCTTTTATAATCTACTTCCCACAACAATTATGCACTTGAAAAAAAAATCACATACAAAATAAACAGTCTCACTCTTTTTTTTTACATTGTACATACGATGTGGATGTTGCTGCTTCAACCAGCACTTATTGCCCATTGCTAATTGCCCTGGGGAAATTGATGGGGGGTTTCTTTAACCGCTGTAGTCCTTGTGGTGTCGGGTCACTCAATGCTGTGAGGGAGGGAGTTCCAGGATTTTGACACAGCACAAACAAAAGAGCAGCAATATGTCTCCAAGTCAGGATAGTAGGGACTTGAAGGGGAATTTGCAGGTGGTGATACTCTGATGTATCTGCTGCCCTTGTCCTTCTAGTTAAAGGTAGCTATATGTTTGCAAAATGCTATCGAAGGAACGTTCATGAGCTACTGTCGCACATCTTGGAGATGGCACTGCGTGCTGATGGTCTAAGTGGTAAATGAGTTGCAATCAACTGATTGCTTTGCTCTGGATCGTGTTCATCTTCTTGAGTGTTGTCTGTTTGGGTACAGTTCTAACAAGTGGAAAGGATTCCATCATACCTGATCCGCACCTGTAAATGGTGGACAGGCACTGGAACACAGGAGGGCAGTTTCTTAACACAGAATTCCTAACCTCTGACCTACTCTTGTACCCATAGTACTTTTATGGTTGATCCATTCAATTTCTGGTCAACCCCAGAATACTGGTGGTTTTAGCGATAGTAATGTCACAATGTCAGGGGGGGATGGTTGGATTCTTTCTAGCACTACAGTTAACCTCAGGATAATGATGAAGGGAATATAATGGTGAATGGTTGAAGAAGCTAAGCTCAATCTCTTACTGCCTTTATATCATTCGTACATTCAGCAAATGAGCATTTTAAAAATCTGGAACTCTCTTAACAGCACTATGGCTAACCCTGCACCAAGGACTGCAGTGGGTCACCATCACTTTGTCCAGAGCAATCCAGGATAGGAAATAAATAGTGGCCTAGCCAGTGATGCCCACATCTCATGTACAAACAAAAATATTTTTTAAATCTTAGAATTATGCAACACAAATTACAAGAGAGTGAAATAATTAACCAAAAAACCCTCACTCAGGTTTGTCAAGACTGAAGCTCAGAGAGGCAGAAACATGCTGTAAGCAGTTGCAATATGTAGTTATATACGCAAACACCATAGAATCGATTGGGAATTATTTTAGTAGCACACTGGAAAAAACAAGCAGACTCCATTTCCAGATAACTACTGAATGAAAAATCATGCACTTAAATCCATACTTTGTCACTGCTGGGTATCTCATGTCGTCCTCACAAACAACATGTATATAAAATCTTCACTGCATTTTCAACTTACCTGACTCCTGTTTGATCTGAATGGTAGGTTTGACACCAGGTGATGTTTGAGACTGTTGGGACTGCTGCTGTGGAGATTGTGACATTTGCTGCTGCTGTTGCTGTTTGGGAAACTGCGTCAAGATCTGAGTTGGGGAGCCCATAAGTGCTTTGGGGGACTGAAGCCTGGCTGCGGTAACTTTAACTGCAGTACCAGATGCACCTTTCATAAAGACAAAACAATCAGCATTTGTTTTATAAAGTGCTTTGACTAAAGTTGTGCCTGGCATCCTGACTTAGGATTTCTTAAAATTACCAACAATTTCCTCTTCTTCTTCTGGCAGTCCCTTGAAGCATTGGGGGTTGCTTGCTGCCGAGAATGGCTTTGACCTTTCGGGTGGAATCTTTTAATGAGAGGAAACTGTTGTGCTACTACTATTCCACGATTCTGGCTATCCGGGATTCTCTGCTGCTCTTATCACCTGCTGTTGGCCTATTGGAAGAATGTGCAAATCAATGCTATCGTGAACACAGCTTCCATGGCCACTGAGTCCTGAAGTGGGACTTGAACCCAGAGCTTCTGGCTCAGAAACAGGGACAGTACCACCCTGCCACAAGACCCTCACTCGCAATACAATACTTGTAATATAAATTTACTCCAGCTACTTGAACACTTTGTCCAGGTTGTACATTACTGACGGGCTCCTGCATTATCAGCCTTTCTGATGAAGCGTTAAAGCAAAAGTTCTTCTCAGATGAGCATGACCTATCCTATGAGACTTTTAAAGGACGTGCGAGTTCCTCCCGATGCCCTGGCCTATATTTCTCTCTCAATGACGAGGACAAATTTTCTGCCCTTATCTCAATGTTGTTTCAGAGACATTGTTGTGTGTAAAATGGCTGCTGAATGTTTCAACTTTGGAAGAACAATGATATTTCAGAAGCATTAGATGGACTGAAAGATCTCTGGGGAATCTTGCAATTGGAAAGATGCATTAAAAATGCAAGCTTTTTCTTCTGACCTGCAGGATACTAACAGGCAATAAATTTCAGTTAAAAAGACGCCTGATGGACTAGAACTGAAATCATGAGGTGCAGTCAGTTCAGGTCACACCAATTTAAATTTGGGAGCCTATTCTTAACCACAAGCCAAGGGAGTGCTCTCGTGAAAAGCTAAATAGAACAGCATTAAAATCTTGCAAAGAACAGGTTGCACTGTATAACATTTAAATTGTTGAGAAAAGGAAACAGTTTCCAGAGTTGCAGTTAAATCCATATCCAAAACCTTAGAACACAGAGGTGCCACTCAGGCAAGTCAGACCCTTGCAGGATCTTAATAAACAACTCAAGTTTCATTCTTATTTTTATGACATCACTTCATCTTCAAAAAATGTATTATAGTTCCTTTATATAATCTTCACATATTTCAATATTTGATCTAAAAATGGGGTGAATTGTTTTAGAAAGGAAACACAATGGTGATCATAAATTTATTAATTTATTCCATTACCTTGAGCTATTGTTGACATCACAACAGAAGATGTTGACGAAATCATTGATGTGGCAGCAGCGGTGGTAGACGTGGATGAAGGGGAGGGTGTACTGCCAGCAGTAAAAGGAGGCTGAGTGGCAGTAATGACCACTGGCTGTCTCTGAGTGGCAGTGGTGATGACAGATGTTGGCACAAGCTTGGTGACAGCTGCGTAATTGTGAGACTTGGACAAAATATTAGGTACAAACGTTGAACTTGGTGACGTGGTTACTATTATCACCTATTTTTGAATAAACACAAAATGAGAATCTTTACAGGATTAAGCAAAACTGCTGTCAGAACAATATCACTGCAATAAAATTCATAAGCAGATAGGACTTATTCAGCAGAAACCACATCCTAACTCACCTTCTGTGTAGCTGTGTTTGTTGTTTGGGTTGTAGGCTTGGTAAAAGTAATTTTCACTGGTGACATATGTGAGGGAATGGAGTTTGCGATGCTCTGCATGATGTTGCTTACTTTTGGGCTGCTACCGACAGGAACTGCAATTGACTTGGCAACTGGTGTGACTGCCTTGGGAACTTCTTTAAGCACCACAGGGGAAGAACTTGATGAATTTGTACGCCTGCGCTTGCGAGGTTTGTCATCTTCATCAGCACAGCTAACACCTAGTTTAAAAGGAAGTGTCATCATTAATGAGATGCAGAAGAAACAAGATACTTTTATTGGAAAATTAATCATTTACCCATCCCATGTCTATCTCTTCCATCACTTCTTTGTGTGAATGAGTTTTCTTCATTTGAGAACCTGATAGGCAACTGCCCACAAAGCTTTCAACCATAAAGCATTCAATTCCAGGTGTGATCCTGCTCTCACCCAACACCCACGAACAACAGTTTCCTCCTAAGCAGATATCCATGAATAGGAGAAAGGACTGGGAACCCATTTCACTTCCCAAGCTTTAGTCATGAGTCACTGAAGCTAATTCTGCTGTTTAAACAGATGGCCTAGCGGAGATCAGCTAACCTCAACATAATTCAAGGATCAAACCTGTGTCACTGTCTGCCACAACACACATCACATTTATCCACTAAAACTTCAGGGAGGTTTTCCTCATTGCGAAATTACCATACATTAATCCCACTGAATCATATTTTCCATGAGCAAAACCTAGTCAGGACACCTAGTAGACTTTGTTTCAAAAAGGTGCAGTGAACCTCAGCCACTTACTGTCTCATCCAAATTATGTTTCTTTAACAATTCAACAGTCCCACCAATAGGAGTATGGACATGTGAACTTCTTAAATTACTGCAATTTGAGGTGAAGCTACTCCCACAGTGCTATTAGGTAAGGATTGCCAGAGATGTTTACTCCTTATACTCAACTTTCAATATAATATAATACAATACAATACAATACCTTAAAATACAGTCACCTGCAATGTACAGAAAAGCTCCCTAGCAAAGATGACATAATGCCAAAATATCTGACTCAATAATTTTATTATTAAAAATATAAAGAAATGCAGGCTGCGATATAAAGTGTGCACAACTTCCAGAAGCAACTTGATTTTTCAATCTTGAAGAAACTAGTCTGGATAAGCAAAGATATAGCCTATCAGCAAAAAGGTACAGCATTAGATGCCATTGAAAGTACTACACTAGCCAAACTACCATAAGCAATGACGAAAGAAAACTAATTATACAAATTTAAACACTACATGTATGTAATGTAACTCGTATTAAATAAATGCACATATCATGTGACTCTCCAGATATTGTGACCAAAGCGCACAGGATTTCTGCAAAGTTTGAACAAGCTGGACCTTACTGATACTGATAAAGAATTGAGCTCTAACCCAAAGCAGAAGCCTGTCAATTTCCTTTTGTTTGCCCATGTATTTCTGGAAACAGTTTTACTTCAGCATTCCCTGAATTTGTTGCCTTCAGCATGGAAAGCAACAAACTCTCACTCACAGAAAGGGAACTACAGAACAAGCATGAACAGAGCACTTGCTATTGTGCAACCTCAAACCCAGAACACAATAGTTAAGAAATGAACACAAGTGCTAGTTTCATATAATAACTTTGAACAAAACAAATGGCACTTACTTTTGACATACACCGTGCTACCACTTGGCAGTACAACCACATTGGAAGCTGGACTGGCAGGTCTGGGAGATTTGACCGTTGCTACACTTCCACCAGGTACTGTGGTTGAAGCTGGAGTAGGAGTGGTACTTGTGTAGGAGTAACAGACAATCACTAGAAACAAAAAAAATCATGCTTTTTCTTTGATTTCAAACAAAATTTTTGTTGGAAGTCACAACCACTACAAAATTATATCTTGTCAATTTTAGTGAAGTCTGTCAGGTAAAGGTTTTCATTTGTTGCCACCATGTGGTTGACATTTGCAATGCGGCCAGCACATTACTACATTATAAAAACGAACTTCAATTTAACAACACATGGGTCTCAAATCACTGAAAAAGACTAGCAATGCAAATTAATTATCAGAGTAGAAAGCATAATACTTTCCATAATACAGATTTTCATCTATAGCCAAAGCAGTAACAGGTAAATCAGAGTCTAAATAAGTTCCATAACTAGTGACTGCCCTTTGGTCATAAACTGACTTTCTTCCACAATAATCAACTGTCTTTCCATTACAACATCCAACTGATGTGAATCTTCACATGGTAGTGGAGAAACGAGGGTGATTTTGTAAAAACAGTACTTTTTTTTCCTGTATGTTTAATTGAGGACTGAAATGGGAAAAGGACTATTTTAAAAAGCAAGGATTACTGCATTCACTTGAAGTGTTGCTTCCACTGTTATTTGTTCAGGCAGTGAGAGGTGTTACCACACATGTGATGGAGGTGGCAGAGTGGGGGAAATTAAGCCAGCAACAAGTACTTGATTGGTCTGTGGAAAAGTGGCCACTTCTCAATGACAAAGGGTCTTTGGCTGTGAGAGTGACTGTTAGGTTGCTGAACAGCTTGTGAGTTTTACTGTTTGGTCACAGCTATTAGATCTCTGAAACTATCTTTCTCAATGCAGCAAAAATAAAAATCCAGCTTGACAAATAATTTATTTCTCCTCATCAGTTGCGGTTAACCTGTGTTTTTTTTAAAACTAAAAAATCAGAAGCTTTATTGGTATGAACCAGTCCCCTTGCAAGGAAGCAAGGTTGAGGACCAGCAGGACCTGACAAGTCAAGGACTTTTTTGAAACCTCTCAACAAACCCTGTGCACAGGACTCATTGAATTGCCTTCCCAGTCTTTCGTCCTCATGTTTTTCTTTTTGTGTCTGTCTGTAGTTAATAGAACCTGAGTAGATCTCTCTGCTCATCTGCATTCCCAAGAATCTTACCATTAGCCCGGTACTTTGCATTCCGATTACTCCGTCCAAAGTGTATCACCTCACACTTGTCCACATTAAACGCCATTTGCCACCTCTCAGCCCAGCTCTGCATCCTATTTATGTCTCTCTGCAACCTACTACATCCTTCCTCACTATCCACAACTCCACCAACCTTAGTGTCGTCTGCAAATTTACTAAGCCCTCATCCAGGTCATTTATAAAAATGACGAACAGCAGTGGACCCAACACCGACCCTTGTGGTACGCCGCGAGTAACTGGATGCCAAGATGAACATGTTCCATCAACTACAACCCTCTGTTTTCTTTCAGCAAGCCATTACTGATCCAAACTGCTCTGTCTCCCACAATCCCATTCCTCTGCATTTTGGATAATAGCCTACTGTGGGGAACCTTATCAAACGCCTTGCTGAAATCCATATACAACCCATCAACCGGTTTACTCTCATCCACCTGTTTGGTCACTTTGCCAAAAAAGTCAATAAGAGTCGTTAGGCACGACCTACCCTTCACAAAACCGTGCTGACTGTCCCTGATCAGATTATTCTTTTCTAGATGGTTATAAATCCTATCTCTTATAACCTTTTCCAACACTTTACCACCAACTGAAGTGAGACTCACTGGTCTGTAATTACTGAGGTTGTCTCTACTACCCTTTTTGAACAAGGGAACCACATTTGCTATCCTCCAGTCCTCAGGCACTATTCCTGTAGACAATGATTTGAAGATCAATACCAAAGGCACGGCAATCTCTTCCTTTGCTTCCCAGAGGATCCTAGGATAGATCCCATCCGGCCCAGGGGACTTGTCTATTTTCACACTCTGCAGTATTTCTAATACCTCTTCCTTGTGAACCTCAATCTCTTCTAGTCTAGATGCAAGTATCTCTGTATCTTCCTCGCTAACATTTTCATTTTCTATCGTGAACACTGTCGAAAAATATTTATTTAGTGCTTCCACTATCTCCTCTGACTCCACACACAACTTTCCACTATTATCCTTGATTGGCCCTAATTTAACTCGTCATTCTTTTATTCCTGACATACCTATGAAAAAGCCTTAGGGTTAACCCTGATCCTATTCGCCAACATCTTCTCATGTCCCCTCCTGAGCTCTCTTTTCAGGTCATTCCTGACTTCCTTGTAACCCTCAAGTGCCCCAACTGAGTTTTCACATTTTGTCCTAACATAAGCCTTCTTCTTCTTGACCAGGGATTCCACTTCCTTAGTAAACCTAACAGAAATCTTACAGAACCAGACCGAATTGCTAGTGTTTATTGACCAATTGCGGAACCAAAAGACCCCTCCTGTGGATCACAATGCTTCCATTTTAAAGATCCTGTTTAGTTGGTATAGCTTGGTTGCTTTGTGGTAAATTTCTGTATTCACTCGAGGCTACCTTGTCCATCTACTGTCTCTTCACAAGACCATTATAAAAACTACTAACAGAGCTCATCTAAACCTTAACACGTGTTCCTTAAATTCATGCATTAAAAAGCCTATAGACTGTCTTCCTTTCTGACATCTTAAAGCTGTCTTTGCAGCTTTTTTCTTCCTAATGCCTGATGTTATTTAGGACATTTTGTCCCGATTGTTTTGAAGACAGTGAATATTATATTACAGGCCTTTTCCCTCAAGGTTACCTGCTTCTCTCTCTAAGACACTTGCATTCTACTAAACCTTCAGACGATTCGGTCTTCCTCAAAGAACATCTCTGTCGTCCAGCGCCACAGGGTACTACGCAATAACCCTTTAAATTTCTTTTCTACTATTTCATTGTTTAAGTACTAAACTAGCTTTGATTTAAAAGCTTAGTTAAACACATGTAAACAATTTTTGAGACAAACCAACACACACCAGAATAATGACCCTAAAAGTCTCTCACCTCTTCTTAGCACACAATACAGAAAGACAAGTATAACAAAGTTACACAGAGGAACCTCAATTATCCGATCTAAACTGGCAGGGAGTATTTTGTTCAAAAGCTCGGATAATACAGTTTAGCCAAGTATCGGGACCTTGCGATCTTGTTCAGATAATCCAAAATTCTGATAATCAACATTTGGATAATCGAAGTTCATCTATACAAGGCTTTGCTCACCTCAGAACCCCAGTCCCCAAATAGTATGTATAGTGAATTTTCATTACATACTAAATTAATAATTCTTGTCTTTATTAAAGAAACGTTTTAAAACATTTTCTAACTCAAATATACATAACTTATTTAATTTGTTATTAATGCAAACCATTTAAACTTATGTTGTGAATCAAAAGGACTAACAAGACATCATGTACACCTTCTCGATTGTAAAACAAGAAATTGTATGAAAGAAAACTAGCCCTAGATAAATGGTTTAAAAAAACTCACCTTCTTTGTTACCAGTTTCAGCTGGTGAAGGAAGAGTGGCATTATGCAGAGCTGCTACATTAGCTACTGCATTCGCTGTAACTGTGAATGCTGTCTGAGGAACTAGCCTGGGCATGAGAGGGACAAGCCGACGACCTTCAATGGACCATTCAGCTGAGCTGTTAGGTCCAGACATACTGCAGAAAACAGAAAATATATATTTGTTCAACACAAAGCTACTTTATTGTTTATACTGTTCATCAAAAGGGGCAAATTTAAATTAGCATCTTTTTACAAACTTCTATAAAATGAAATGCATCACTCTTATAGACTTTTATTTGTCAGGAGTAGAATCCAATTAGGTCGTTGGTGAATTACTTCTTCCTCTGTCTTCAAGAGCTGAAAGTTGCATTTTTTTCATTTTACTATTACCCAATCATAACATGTAAGACGTTTCTTCCTAATAACACCCCATCAAGAAATTACTATGCAAGATTCAGTCACCTACCTGTTTACATGGCAACATTAGTTACACTCTAAAATTACCCCAGTAATCTCTTTTTCAAGCCAAGCAGTGTATGCTTCTGGGAAACAATGTGCAAACGATAGGTAGTTTATTGTTCAGTATGTCTGTAACACACCAATTCTGACCAATGTATCTAAATTTGAATCCCAGTCTGTGAAGTTAACTAATGTCAATCTTGGCTCAGTTGGGAGAAATCTTGTTTCTGAGTCACAATGTTCAGGGTTCATGTTGCACACTCAGTTTTGAGCACACAAGCCAAGGTTCACACTCCAGTGCAGTACTGAGGGAATTATGCACTGCTGGAGGTGTCATCTTTTGATGAGATGTTAAATCAAGGCACCATGTGTTTGCACAGTGATGTAAAAAAAATCCTAACGCATTATTCTGAAGGTGGGGAAGTAATTCTTGGTATTCCAGCAAATATTTATCCCTCGACAAACATTTGGTCATTCCTGCACATTGATTATCATGTTTCCTACATTACAACTATGACTTTCATGGATCTAGATCAGTTAGCTGCAAAATACTTTGAAATATCCAGAGGTGCACAAAAAGAGTTTTATGTACATACACAAAAATTCTCTCACTGTAATCTCAGTTAGTGATAAGGAACTACAACTTGTCTCTGCACCTAGAATATCCATCCTTTTCAATCCTGCTGGCATTCTTCCAAAGTCTATCTGCACAGTAGTACTGCAGACCACTTAAGTGAAACACAGACAGCATGCAGTTTCTATAAAGTAACATCCTACTGTTGATCAGTAGGTACCTCAGTCTCAGCCTCCAAACGTACATATGGATGTAAAACATCTGTCTCAGTTGGGTAGCTAATGAGTTCACATCAATTGGTAACTAATGTGAATAAAGAAAATGTCAACTTCTTCACAGTGAGGACTGGAAATTAAGGAATAATTTGACTTTGTTGTACATATGCCAATACCAAGTTAAGATCCTGCAGGGAGGCTATTAAGTTGTGCTAAACAGCAGAAGTGACTTCAGCTTTTAAAGTCTGCAATAGAAGATTGGTCAGAAAAAAACTGACCCCTCAGAAGGAAACTTACTGATGTGCAATAGTCATCAATCTTTCATCATTAACTGCTCGACGAACCTCTGCACGGTGTCGCTCTGTTGAAATGCTATAATGGAAGAAAAGAAAATCTTCAAAATATTAATCTACAATACAGTTTTTGCCTATATAAATGCTATTCAGCCTGGCCTCTCATTTTGCATCCTTCATAAATGTGTGCTCATTCAAAGCTCGGCTGCCCATATCTGAACTCACCAAATTCTGTTCAGCTATTATGCCCATACTCACTGAACTACACAGTGTTCCATGCAAAGTCTAATTTGAAAATTCTTGTCTTCATTCCCAAATCCCTCCAGAGGCTTGTGTCTTCCTATTTATTTCAGCCCTTCTCGAGCTCAACAAATATTTGAGATCTCTAATTCTGACGATTTACGGCTCATCAACTGCTCCTCTACTGGCTACCGTACCTTCAGCTGCCGAGGGCCTATTCTGGAATTTTCACCCCAAACCTCTCCAACACAAACACTCATGTTTTATGACAATCTTAAAATCTACCACTTGGGAGAAGCTTCTGGGCCCCTGACTCCATAACTCCACTTGTGACCCAGTGTAAACTTTTGATTAATAACACAGTGACATAATATAATTTAGGTGTTGGAAAAGATTTAAAAGGGATTTAAGGAGCAACATGCATAGGGTGGTGCATGTATGAAATGAGCTGCCTGGAGAAGTGGTGGAGGCTGGTATAAATATATTTGAATGGCAACTGGATGGGTATATGAACAGGAAGGGTTTAGGGGGATATGGGCCCAATGCAGGCAAATGAGACTAGATTAATTTAGGATATCAGGTCGGCAAGGACAAGTTGGACCAAAGGGTCTGTTTCCATGTTGCATATCTCTATGACTCTATGTTAGGCTCAGGGCCATGAACATAAATATAGGCATAGTTCTTGTCTTTATGCTATTTGCTTCCAAGTAGCCTTGCCACAGGAACATGTATAGGACTGCATATGAATGGAAGGAGATGGTGATGTCGTGGTAATGTCACTGGACAATTTGGCTCAAATGCCATCATAGTAGCTTGTGGAATTTAAGTTTGATTAATCATCATCTGAAACTGAAAAATAATCTCAGTAACGGTGACCACGAATCTATTGTCAATTGTTGCAAAAGTCCACCTGGTTCTCTTCCTTATTCAGTCTGGCCTTAGAATGTTCCCAGATCCACAACAATGTCGGTGATTCTTTACTGCCCTCCGAAATGTCTTAGTAATCCACTCAGTTCAAGCACAATCAATCATAAACAATGACTACCTCCCATCAAACAATTCTCTCAAAAAGTCACTCTTGCTTCAATGTACCAGAAAGCATGGATAGAATCCATTCCAGTGCAACTGATGTTCTTCCTTTTGTCAGAACTAGAGAAATCTTTACTTAATGTATTTTACAATTATATGTGTAAAATGAGGCATTTTCATAGGATATAGATGCAACATAATTACAAGATTATGGAGCATAACAACCAAGGGCTAAAGACTTCTCCACAGAGAAAATGAAGCAAGCAAAAATCACATTAATATTAAGGCAGTCACTGGAAAATTACTGAGAACAACATCTTCCAATCATTTCAAAACTGCAATCGGAAAGACAAAGTTGGAGTTGAATGGAATAATGTATTAAAAATCATGCATACGAAACCAAAACATAACAATTCAAATTTTAATCTCCATATAAGATTTACCTAAGGACCTTGGCCAATTCTCCCAGGAGGTCTTTCTTTTCTTTTGTAAGGTCACCTTGTGCACGAAGAGCACTAATAGCACCAGCATAAGCTTCAAGTTCTAAGAAGCAAGAGAAAAAAGTAAAATACATTTCTAACCTGCACATTTCCAAATTGTTCCAAGAAAAAAATAATATTTTACTCCCTCAGGTTTGTTTATCCATTTATTTTCCAATCAGAAAAAGGATTTTTGTTTTTTTCACAAGATTTTGCTCAACTTGTGCCCAAATAAAGTACTGTAAACTTTGGGTACATCACCCCAATTTTTCACTATACCCTCAATAAAGATCAATTAACTTAGAACAGAATAAACCTGGAAAAAAAGTCAGTAATTCACAAAACAGTATCTTATTGTAGCAGGAAAAGAGGATATAAACCAGTGTTCTACCAAGTTTGCGGAGTATTCTCTTGCATTCATCCCTGCTGAGATCCAGAAGACTCGGCCAAACAGCAGGCATAGTGGTGGCAATGTCCTACAGCGTCAGCCTAACCCTGCAATTAAATTGTAAAAAAACAAAATGTAATTCCTGTCACAAGCAACAATCTAAAAAAATTAACTGATGAACGCAAACATTTTTGAAATAAAAGTGGCATAACTTTGTAACAATGAAAAAAATTGTAAACCGTCCCAATTTAACTGTTACAAGGCTGTTTATTTTGAACGATATTTCAAATGATGCAGAAACTACAAATCATTTCAAAAAAAACTTTATTGTATCCAGTATTATCAAGAACTCACTAAAAATGAATAATGCATGTGTAGAAGTTTCACACTAAGCCTTGAGAATGATGAAAAAAATCACGAGCAACGCAACAAGAGACTACCTCATACAATATGGGTTGCAGCAAGAAAGGTTTGAACGAGGATGAAATGCCACTCAAAAATTAGATTAGACTAGATTACTTACAGTGTGGAAACAGGCCCTTCGGCCCAACAAGTCCACACCGACCCTCCGAAGAGCAACCCACTCAGACTCAGCATTCCTGTGCTTCCAAACTGCAAATTTACTAAATAAACAATGCATTCAAAAGCCAGTTTAACAACTGTACAAAATGTCAGACTTCAAAAGGTTTGAAATTTATTTAGAAGTGCTTTAAAAATTTGCAAAAATTATAAAAATGTTTAATTGTTTTTCAGAATTACTGCAGCTTTTCCAATATCATGAAGGACTGCAACACTGAGATAATCATGTCTTATTTTGACACTTCAATGCCTATAGCACCATTCCTGACCTTGAATCAAACTTATAGGTGAGATTTATTCCTCACTGCAAAATCAATGGAGTGAGTATATAGTCTTGGAATGCATACTTTCTCCTTGTTCAAAATATTCCCATGTTTTCTCCTTCTTTGTCTTCCTCCATTCAACAATTTGAATCCTTGGGCTTTTTTAGATCACTTTAATGCTCAGTTCCATTTCCGTGAGAAATGTTCTCCCTGCACCTCTAGCCTTTAACATTCACTTCTGGCACAAACTTTAACTTAATTTAATCAATATTTGTGGCTGTTACAGCTCTGAAATTTCTCCAACTCTACTGTGCTTCAAGAACGCCACCCCACATGGTGCTGCACATTAACTATACGCCTTCTTATTTATTTTGGTGTCATCGGTAAACTTGGCATTAGTATATTCACTTCCCTCATCCAAGTCATTAATATATATTTTAAATTAAGATTTCAATACACATTATCGTACCATTTGCCAAGTCAACTAAACTATCAAAGAGGAAGGGAGCTTTCAACCCAAGGTGGATACTGTCCACTTCTTTATTGAACATTTCAAGTCTGATTGTTATTTTTTAATCATTCATGGGATAAGAGTGTAGTTGGCTAGGTCAGCATTTACTCACCATCTCTTGCTCCATAGGTCCCAGTTGTTTACCTGGGTTTCTCCATTCAGACAAAAAACACATTTTGGCCATGACAAACGCAGCAAAGTTACAGGAATACGATCTGGATCTGATACCACTAATGCTTCTCCATGTCTGGGCCATAATCCTGGCACTTCTGACTTAACAGTATCAGTACAAATTCCAGATGACCAGTGTAGTGAAAGGATTCTGACTAATAGAGTTTGGGTTTCTATGGGTGTTGACCTTATTTAAAAACAACAACGTCATAGAGATGTCAGTCAATCTTTCCAGAACTATACCTAAATTGTGTGTGTGTGTGTGTGTGTGTGTGTGTGTGTGTGTGTGTGACAGAGAAAGTGAGAGAACATTGCCGGTATTGTAATGGGCTCAGGAGCAGAAATAGGCTATTCAGCCCATCAGATCTGTTCCAGCACTCAATCAGATCATGGCCGATCTAATAATCCTCAACTTCACTTTCCTGCCTTTTCCCCATAAACCTCGATGCCCTTCCTATTTAAAGATCGGTCTACCTCATTCCTGAATATCCTTAATGACCCATCTTCTACAGCACTCTGCAGTAAAGAATTCCACAGATTCACTGTCCTCTAAGAGAAGAAAGCATCTACCCTGTGAAATTCCCGATGAAACTTATAATTCAATAAAGTTGTATATTATTCTTCTAAACTCCAATGAATATTGGCTCAACCTCTCCTCATAGGTCCTTTCATACCCAGAATCAACCTTCCCTGCACCACCTCCAACAATAGTATCTTTCCTTAGATAAGGGGCCCAAAACTGTATTTCAGCTGACTATAGTTTTAGTAAGACTGCTGTATATTTATAATCCTCTCACTTGAATAAAGGATAATATTCGATTTGCCATCTCTATTACCTGCTGAACTTGGATGCTAGCTTTTTTGTGACTTATGTGCAACGACTCCCAAATCCCTCTGCACTCTATCCTTCTGTTGTCTTTCTCCATTTAAATAACAGTTAGCTCCTCTCTTCCTCCTGCCAAAGTACATATCCTTACATCATATTCCACCTGCCATATTTTGCCCTCTCATTCAAATCCCTTATTTCCATATAAACACTGTCACCCTCACAATATGCCTTCTTATTTATTTTGGTGTCATCAAGAAACTTGGCATTAGTATTTTCACTTCCCTCATCCAAGTCATTAATATATATTTTAAATAATTGCAGCCCCAGTACTGATCCCTATGGCACTCCACTAGTTACAGATCACCATCCTGAAAATAACCCCCTTATCCCAACTCTGTTTTCTATTGGTTAGCTAATCCTATGCCCATGTTAACACATTCTCATCAATAACATGGACTCTTATCGTATTAAGTAGTTAACATGTGGCAACCACATTGTAAGCTTGCTCTTTCAACTTGATGCTACCATTTTATTAAGTCATCTGACATCAAACACTAAAAGTCCAAATACATCGACTGCTTCATTTTTAATCTGTCCTATTTACTCCCCTCCTCAAAAGAATTCGACAAGATTTGACAGACATGATCTTAAGAAGCCATACTGACTCGGTTTGACTGTATTGTGTATTTTTAAATGTGCTGCTATGACACTATTTATTGATAGTTTCTAATAATTTACCAAAAACACACATGACATTAACTGATCCGGTCACCTTTGTTTTGCCTCCTCCTCTTTCTAAATAAATGAGTTACACCGGCAGTTTTCCAAAGCTTAGAGTTTTCTAGAATATAAAGAAATCTTGCAAATTACTACCAATGTCTGTCTCTATAGCTACATCTTTCATACCCCAGGACGCATCCCATCAGAGAACAGGCCCTGCTAGACTGGGTATTATGTAATGAGAAAGGAATAATTTATGGATCTAGTTGCGGGAATCCCTCTGGGGGTTAGCAATCATAATATGATGGAATTCTTCATCAAGATGAAGGGTAATGTAGTTGATTCCGCAACCAGGGTCCTGAATCTAAATAGAGGAAGATATGATGGTATGAGCTGGGAGGTGATCATAATAGATTGAAGACCGTCACGTAAAGGAATGACAAAGGAATGGTAATGGGAAACATTCAAAAAGCACATGGGCAAACTCCAAAAAATGTTCATTCCTGCCCTATGCAAAAGTAGAACAAGAAAGGTGGCCAAACCATGGCTTACAAGGGAAATTACCGACAGTATTAGATCCAAGCAAGAGGCATACAAATTGGCCAAACAAAACGTGAGGAGTAGCTTAGAATTTAGCAAAGGATGACAAAGGAATTGATTGAGTAAGGGAAGATAAAGTACAGAGGTGTTAAAGAGCTGAAAATGTGTTGCTGGAAAAGCGCAGCAGGTCAGGCAGCATCCAAGGAGCAGGAGAATCGACGTTTCGGGCATGAGCCCTTCTTCAGGAATGACTTTCGCCGACAGATCCGCAGCCTCTTCACAGAGGTGTTAAAGAGTCAATTTGTTCTGCTGACCTGTAAGAAATTGGATGTCCTGGGGGGAGGGTGGTGTGTTTCTCTGTCTTGCAGGCAGAATGTAAAGATTTACATAGCCATCTCCTGCAATTCAGAATCAATTTATATAGCCATCTGCTACAGTTAAGAATCAAATCACACCCTGCAGTTAAGAAACAATTTGAATCAGATCGTGCAGTTAAGGAATGATCTAATCACATTGTTTCTGGAATTAATCAAATCACTACATTATGTCTTTGGTGACATGTGACTGTGCTGTAAAATCCTGTATAAAGGAGGACTGTTACCTTGTTCAGAGAGGTCTCTTGACACGGCTCCGCAAGCCCTGGAAGAGTGTTAAGGTTTCCTCCACAAGCTTGTACTCACTTAATAAATTTTGGCTGTTCACAGAAGTTGGCACATTGCAGTTGCATCAAGTGTGTAAGAATCTCAAGAAAAAGAACCTAACATTTATCAAAATATTCTCATCCTCACAGGGCATTTCAGTCATGTCTGAGAGTACCTGTCACATCCATCTATAACAGATTATTAAAACAGGACACATGAAACTGATCCAGAGCAAAAGCTCTTAGCAAGCTACTTTAGAAGATACCTTCTTTATACCAAAGCAAATATTAACAGTTCTCCTTTATAATGTTACTAAAGCAGGTACTTAGATATTTTCTGAACCAGTATTTTAACAAACCAAAATATTTAAATATCAAACATTGTCAGTATGGCACAATTAATACTGAAACTTCCTTTCTTGATCCAAGTATTTGGACAACCTTAATTTCAGCGTTTCTCTTTTTTTTTGAAGAGCCTTTGGTCAGAATTCTTCTCATTTTAATATGGCAGGAAGAAACATGGCACATTTGAGACCTTCCTCAGTTCACTCAGTGATGGTCCATGAATGCAAATCGAGGAGTCAAAAAGATGGAGGAGGTCGTTTCAAAAGATTAACACCAGAGTCAGATAAAAACAAATCACGTCCACAGATCCTTCATCAACCATTACGGCATAGAAAAAAACATAAGCATTGGTCCAAGATTCTTAAAGCTCTGTGAACCCTACAGCGACTGGCACTCACGCACACAAAGAGATTATTAAAACATCTTCACTTCAGTGGAAATCAGAGTGAGGAATGTTATTCCATCACCAGTCAAGGCTGCAAAGGAAAGAAAGATCAGTCGCATCCTCTCAATGAAATTACGCTTACAAAAAGAGAAAACTTTCACAGCGGATCACATGGCGTTGCAGTTTAAGCCACCCCTTTCGCCAGAAGAAAGATTTGCCGAGTCAAGTTTACAGCTCAGAAACTGAGACGCTCACAACAAAATCGTGGACAAAGTTTCCCTAGTAGTTAATATACTTTACTGTTGGGATCTGAGCGGACTGGCTCCACTTTCTCCCCCTTTTCCCGGTGACGCCATGTTGCCCTAAAAGTATTTCGAAGAGGTGGTGTGGGGAATAAAGAAGTACCAAGTTTTAGATGTTCTTCTTTGTTGAAATTCCTGATTTCCAACTTTTTTTTCTTTAACTTCTGTTACTATTGACTTTATGTTTAGCTGCAATAAAGTTTAATTTCGAGTAATCTACTTTCCTGATCACTTAAACAAGGCTTACCAGCAGTATTCCCATGCTGCCAAAAACACAATGTAGTGATTTGATTATTTCCAGAAACAATGTGATTAGATCATTCCTTAACTGCAGGATCTGATTTAAATTATTTCTTAACTGCAGGGTGTGGTTAGATTCTTAACTTCAGTGTTCTTATTCTTTCTTAACTGCAGGAGATGGCTGTGTAAATTGATTCTGAATTGCAAGAGATGGCTATGTAAATTTTTACATTTTGCCTGTAAGACAGAAATATAACACCCCCTACTCGCCCCGAATTAACCCTTCAACATCTCAGTACAATAGTAAGCTTTCAGGGAACATAAAAACTGACTGTAAAGGTTTCTACCATTTTACGAAGATAAAACGTTTGGTTATACAGACAAGCTGAAGGGCTTCATTCCTGATGAAGGACTTTTGCCCGAAACGTCGATTCTCCTGCTCCTTGGATGCTGCCTGACCTGCTGTGCTTTATCAGCACCACACTCTCGATGCTAATCTCCAGCATCTGCAGTCCTCAGCTTCTCCAATTCATGACATAATTTGGTTCTGTGTTCACTAAGAAGGACATAAATCAGGCACCAGAAATGTTGGGGAAAGACTGGGTTTAATGAGAGTGATTAACGGAAGGAAATCAGTATTAGTAGGGAAATGATGTTTGGGAAATTGATGCAATTAAAAGGCAGATAAATCTCTAGGGCCTGTGAATCAACATCCCAGAGTACTTAAGGAAGTGGCCACATTGCTGGACATCATACGTAAACCTAAAGACTTTGGAATAGTTTGCACAGATTGAAGGATAGCTAACATAACCTTGCTATTTAAGAGGGGAAGCTGAGAGAAAACTGGGAATTATAGACCACTCAGCTTGACATTACTAGTGCAGAAAAATGCTAATGCCCATCATAAAAGAATTAACAGCTGAGCATTTGGTAAATGGTGGCAGGATCACACGCACTCAGCATGAATTTATGAAAGGGAAATCATGCTTAACAAATCTACTGGAATTCTTTGAGAATGTACCTAGTAGAGTTGATGAAGGAAAGCCAGCGAATGTGGTTTATGTAGACTTTCAGATGCTTTCGAAAACATCCCACAGAGATTAGTGTATAAAATGAAAGCAGATAGGATTTGGGTAGTGTATTGTAGAGGATAGAAAACTGACTGGTAGACATTAGATTAGACTTACAGTGTGGAAACAGGCCCTTCGGCCCAACAAGTCCACACCGATCCGCCGAAGCGCAACCCACCCATACCCCTACATTTACCCCTTACCTAACACTACGGGCAATTTAGCATGGCCAATTCACCTGACCCGCACATCTTTGGACTGTGGGAGGAAACCGGAGCACTCGGAGGAAACCCACGCAGACACGGGGAGAATGTGCAAACTCCACACAGTCAGTCGCCTGAGTCGGGAATTGAACCCGGGTCTCAGGCGCTGTGAGGCAGCAGTGCTAACCACTGTGCCGCCCACTGCCACCGTGCCACCCACTAATGAATCAGTAAGGATAAACATTTTTTTATAAATGGCAGGCAGTGAATAGTGGCGTATCACAGGTAATCACTTTTTTTTAAAGATTAGATTCCTACAGTGTGGAAACAGGCCCTTCGGCCTGTGGAGAACGTGCAAACTCCACTTCTTGGACCTTAATTATTCACAATATACGTATATAATGACTTGAGCGAGGGAAATAACTGAAATATTCCCAAATCTGCAGGTGACACAAGGTAGGTGGGAGAGTGAGCTGTGAGGAGAATGCAGAGATGCTTCAGTGTGATTTGAACAAGCAGTATAAAGTGGATAAAGCTGAGGGAATTGCCATCCCTACTTCATTTTGCCTACATATGACTCCAGACCAACAGTAATGTGGTTGATTCTTAATTACCCTCTGAACAATAAATGCTGCTCTAGCCAGCAATGCCTACATCCCCTGAATCAATATGAAAAAAAAAGCAAATGGTATGTTGCCCTATATAACAATCAGATTCAAGTATTGGAGCAGTGATGCATATTGCATTTACTTCCTCTCTCCCTTTTGCTGCTTGACTATACAGTACTTTTTAGAATGCTGTAGTCCTTACTCTGAAAACTGTTGCAAAATATTTATTCAACTCCTCTGCCATTTCCACTTTTCCCATTGTTACTTCCTGAGCCTTGTTCTTTAAGAAGCCGCTCACATTTTGGCACTCCTCTTCATTTTTATATATTTAAATAAGTTCTTTGATGGCTACTGCTATTACTTAAGTGCTTATCCTGTAAGTTTACCTTCTCCCATTTACCTTTTTTTGCTCAATTTTTGAACATATGCTTTTTCTCTTTTAATGTGATGCTAATGTTAATTTCCAATGGTAATCTATGGTTATCTCCTTCCAAGAATCATTCGCTTTGGTGTGAATTACAAACTATTTTCTTGAACATCTTTGTTGCTGAACTCCTTTCCTAGTCCATTCCAACATGCTACACTCACTTCTTCATAATTACCCTTTGTTTGAGAGCAGCAGAGCTACATTCAATCTTAGTTGCTCCCTTTCACACCTGAATGCTAAATTCTATCATGTTATGAGAACTGGTTTCTCAGGGGTCTATTATTTTGTTTGTTTATTTATTATTGGGAGAGGTGGTGACACAGTGGTAATAGCACTGGATTAGCAAACGTCGAGGGGTGTGATTCAAATTCCACCACAGCAGAAGGAAAAATTTTGGGGGCAGCACAGTGGTTAGCACTGCTGCCTCACAGCGCCAGGGACCTGGGTTCAATTCTTGTCTCAGGCAACTGTCTGTGTGGTGTTTGCACACTCACCCCATGCCTGCGTGGGTTTCCTCCAGTTTCCAAAGATGCGCAGGTCAGGTAAAATGGCCATGTTAAATTGCCCATAGTGTTAGGTGCATTAGTAAGCGGTAATGTACAGAATGGTTCTGGGTGGGTTGCTCTTCGGATGGTCGGTGTGGACTTGTTGGGCGAAGGACCTGTTTCCATATTGTAGGGAATCTAATCTAATCTAATCCAAAACCTTCCACATTATACATCAACAGATCCAAAATACCCTGATCCCTGGTTGGATCCACAACATATTGTCCTACAGGTTTAATTGGAAGCACACGAGCTTTTGGAGCGCCGCTCCTTCATCAGGTGGAGGAGCGGTGCTCCAAAAACTAGTGCTTCCAATTAAACCTGTTGGACTATAACCTGGTGTTGTGTGATTTTTAACTTTGTACACTCCAGTCCAACACCGGCATCTTCAAATATTGTCCTAGGAAGAAAAAAAGACTATGAACTCTTCCTCATGACTAGTTCCATCAATTTGACTTTCCCAATCTACATAATATCAACATCATCCATGGTTAATGTCCTGCCTTTTTCAAATCCCCTCATTATGTCTTGATTTATTCTCTTTTCAATGTATCACTATTGTTAAGACACCTGCAGATGACTCTAACAAATGTTTTCTTATTGCCACACGTATGGATTCTATATCTCCCGATTCAAGATAATTTCTTGCTATTGTACTTAATCCATCCCGTACTCACAAAGCTACCCCACCACTCCTTCCTACCTATCTCTTTGAAAAGTCAAATAACCTTGAATATTTAGTTTTCAACTTTGATCTCTTTACACCCTATGTGGATATATATTTACACGATCATACTCATTAACCTACAGTCGTGGCACTAATTTGATCACCTGGAGTGTAAAAAGAGGGCCATTTTTAATTTAGAAATCATCAAGGATCATCATGCAAAGTACTGAAAAATGGAGTATAATGTGGGAAAGTGTTAAATTCTTCATTTTGCAGGAGGAATAAAAAAGAAGTACATTTTCTAAAGGTAAGAGGTTGCGGTGCTCCGAGATAGTGGGAGACCAGAGTATGCTCATACATGATTAACAGAAGATAAGCATACAGGTACAGCAAATCATCAGGGAAGCTAACAGAGTGTTATGGTTTATTATGAGGGGAATTAAATGCAAGAGTAGAGAGATTAAATAAGCACATGGATGATTTTAGGATAGTGTAGGGGGACGAGCTGAGAATAGTTCACAGGTCAGCGCAACATCGAGGGCCAAAGGGCCTGTTCTGCGCTGTATTATTCTATGTTCTATTATGCATCAGTTATACAGGGCATTGGTGAGACCACATTTGGAGTACTATGTTCAGTACTGGTCACCATACTTACAAACCTACAAGATCGAGAAGGGTGGGGGGCTTGATCACGTAGATGTCAAGACAATGTTTCCTCTTTGTGGAAGAATCTAGAATGAGGAATCATAGTTTAAAAATAAAATGGGCACTTACAAAGAGGAAACATTATTTCCTCACAGAGGGTTGAAAATCTTTGAGATTTCTTTGCTCAAAAAGCAGTGATGTGGAATATTTAAACATTTTTAAGGCAGAGGGAGATAGACTCTTAATTATCAAATGAATTTAAAGATTGTTAGAACATGCAGGAATGTAGTGTTGAAGTTAAATCCAATCAGTCATCATATTATTGAATGGTGGAGCAGGCCCTCAGAGCTAAGTGACCTTCTCTTGTTCCTTTTTGAGTGCACATTCATACGATTTTGGCTCAGAAAATCCAAACATTGGAATTTGAAAGTAGTTTTGGAGTAGACCAAACTGAGTCAGAAACAATGATATAAATTTCCTCCCCATGTCCTTTCCTCCTCTCATCCCAGTTACTGTCCTTTCAAGTCTGTCAGGACACACAACATTGTTCTGCCTTTCTCATATTCCAATCACTTAAGCTGAACTATCAACATATTTTAGGGTAAAAAGTGAGGTCTGCAGATGCTGGAGATCACAGTTGAAAATGTGTTGCTGGTTAAAGCACAGCAGGTCGAGAGATCCAAGATGGCGGCGACTCAGCAAGTCTGAGTTTACAGTGCTCTTCCCAAAACCTGGGTAAAGTGAGTTACTCACCCCCACCACACTTACCAAACCACCCAAAAAAATTTTCTAACCTTAATTAGCTGTTTACTATTATATTTAAGCAGTTTAATATTAAGTGGATAATGAGTAAACCAAAGGGATCCCACAGCTCTCAGAAAACAAAGACCCCTCCCCCACCCTCCTCTCCTCCGGCTGCAGCTGATGTAAAAACAGGCCTTGAAGAGATGATTGCCAGGCTGGAAACGACACTCGTCAATTTCATTGCAGAATCCAGACAGAGATGGAATGCATTCGAAGAAAAGCTACAAAAGTACAGCCAGGCTCTCGAGGAATTACAGGGCCGAGTGGAGGGGGCGGAGCTAAAGGCCACGACCTCCGAGGCTGCAGCACAAACAGCTGCAGAACAGGTGCGAGCTCTGGAGCAGAGAGTCCGGGCCTTTGAAATCTACATGGATGACCTGGATAATAGAAATCGGAGAAAGAATATCCGTCTTCTGGGCCTCCCTGAACAAGAAGAGAAGGGACAGTTAGTAGTATTTCTGGAGCGATGGCTGCCCCAGCTTTTAAACCTGGGGGCTGAAACTGACCGGGTAGGGGTGGAGTGGGCCTACCGGGTCGCAGTACGCGGATCTGGCCCAAACCAGCGCCCACGCCCGGTCCTGTTCCGGCTGCAGAGTTATAGGGAGAGGCAGATACTCCTGGACGCCTCCAGAAAGCTTGGAAAGGATCCTAAAGCTATGATTCATGAAGGATCCAAGATTATGTTATTTCAGGACTTCTCCCCGGCTTTGGCACGAAGGAGGAAGGCGTTTGATGAGGTGAAGAAATGTCTAAGGAACTTAAATATTCAATACACCTTACGCTACCCAGCGACGTTATGCTTTAACCACGAAGGATCCGAGTATAATTTTAGATCACCAGAAGAGGCTAAGGAACTTTTAGACTCATTTAAATAAATCGTAAGAGACAATTTATGTTGGCTTGCCTCTTCCACACTCCGTGGGGAGAAATGGATACTTTACTCTACTTTACTTTTGCTTCTGGGAGCAGGGTTGTCTTCCCTTGCTATTTTATGTTATTATACTTAACTGTAATTTGTTGGAGTTGTAATTTTATAGTTATGTGTGTTTGTACGTGGTATTGATGCTATCAGATATACTCAGGTATGGGTGGGGAGGGGTGGGGCGCTCACTGTTAACTCTAGCTCGGTATTATATCTAAATCCTATTAAGGAGCGCCCGGGTCAAGGGTGGGACACTGTTTGGGAGAGGATATGGTGGACCTTTAGAAAGGAAGTAAGGCCCCCTGAGAATAAGGGGGAGGATCTCCATTCAAACATGTTTTATTTTTTTTGTTCTTATTGTTTGGAAATAGTTTCCTTTTTATTATACTGTTATGAGTGTATTAGAGAACATTTTCTCTTGTTTGAAGGATGTAAGTGACTCAACTATACACTCTGGATAATTGTGGATTAGATTAGTAGTTAACTGAGTTTCATTGTTTTTCTTTCTTCTTTAGTATCATTCCTTTGAATTTTGATGATTATATATTTAAGATCTATTTTTATATTAATGTTTGTGCTTGAAAGTTCTGTTTATTTTTGTAAATCTGTCAAAATATTAAATTTCTAATAAAAATATCTTTAAAAAAAAGCACAGCAGGTCAGGCAGCATCCAAGGAATAGGAAATTTGACATTTCGGGCATAAGCCCTTCATCAGGAATGAGGAGAGGGTGCCAGGCAGGCTAAGATTTGAACTCAGATTTCTCCAGTTTCCTCATTTCCCCTCCCCCCACCTTGTCTCAGTCGGTTCCCTCAACTCAGCACTGCCTTCCTAACCTGCAATCTTCTTCCTAACCTCTCCGCCCCCACCCCACTCCGGCCTATCACCCTCACCTTGACCTCCTTCCACCTATCACATCTCCATCGCCCCTCCCCCAAATCCCTCCTCCCTACCTTTTATCTTAGCCTGCCTGGCACCCTCTCCTCATTCCTGATGAAGGGCTTATGCCCGAAATGTCGAATTTCCTATTCCTTGGATGCTGCCTGACCTGCTGTGCTTTAACTAGCAATACATTTTCAACTATCAACATATTTTGCCTTAACAGAAAGTTAGTCAAGTAACTTCCAAACCAGAAGCATTGATTAGAAATTGACAGATTGTTTAACGACTGAAGAAGACTAAGCCTTTGGTTTTGAGAGCATTCACTCATGATGGCTTCACAGTTTGCACGAAAAGGAGCAATTGAACTGACTAAGGATTTGAGATGCATGGGTAATCTCTCTGGATTTAACATTGTAAAGTAATGTAGTTAGGAAACAGAGGAGTCTTTGTTTGCAGTGTGTTTTAAGATCTTTCAAATCATGCTCTGCATTTGGAAAGCTTGGTTATTTTAATTTATCATTTGTCCTTTTACGTAATAGAGTCATAGAGATTTACAGCATGGAAACAGACCCTTTGGTCCAACTTGTCCATGCCGACCCAATCTAGTCCCATCTGTCAGCAGCTGGCCCATATCCTTCCAAATCCTTCCCATTCATAGGAAGGCATAGGATGCCTTTTAAATGTTGCAATCGTACTAGACTCCACCACTTCCTCTGGCAGCTCATTCCGTACACGTACCACTGTGTGAAAAAGTTGCCTCATAGGTCTCTTTTCTATCTTTCCCCTCTCACCCTAAACCTATGCCCTCTCGTTCTGGACTGCCCCCCACAGGGAAAAGACTTTGTCTATTTATCCTATCCATGCCCCTCATGATTTTATAAACTTCTATAAGGTCACCCCTCGGCCTCAAACATTCCAGAGAAAACAGCCCTAGCCTATTCAAACTCTCCCTATAGGTAAAAACAAGAACTGCAGATGCTGGGAACCAGAATCTGGATTAAAGTGGTGCTAGAAAAGCACAGGTCAGGCAGTATCCGAAGAGCAGGAAAATCAACGTTTCAGACAAAAGCCCTTCATCAGGAATAAACCCATCCAGATGCCTATTAAATGTTGCAATTGTACTAGCCTCCACCACTTCCTCTGACAGTTCATTCCATACACATACTACTCTCCCAGTAGCTCCCACCCTGGCAACATCTTTAAATCTTTTCTGAACCCTTTCAAGCTTCACAACATCTTTCCAATAGGAAGGAGACCAGACTTGCACACAATACTACTTGGAACCATACTGTCAGCCTTTGTCCCTGCATCAAAATCCTGCACTAATTGTCCTAACAGCACTGTACCTCTTACTGCACCAGATGGCCAGCAGCAGTTTGAAAAGGTATAAAATTCTGCTTTATTTTGCTTTTATTCTGTCAAGAGAGCTTGGCTAGCTGAGCCAGCATTTATTCTTCATCCTTCCCTATCCTTGAGAAGGTCAATGTGAGATATCCTCTTGGACTGCTGCAGTGTCTTTGGTGTTGATACATCAACAATGCTTTTATATAATAAGTTTCAGGATTTTGACCCAACAACAGTGAGGGAATGGTGATATACTTTCAAGTAAGGATAGGGAGAGTCTTTAAGATTGAATTACAGGTAGTGTTTCCATGTGTCTGCTATGCTTGTCCCACTAAATACAGTAGTAGGTAGGGATCTTGGATTTGGAAGGTGCTGTCTAAGTTGCAAATTTCACAAATTGGTGAACTTCAGCAGTGAATCTTTGTGGACGTGGTGCTAATTAAACAGGCTGTTTTGTTCGGAATTATGTCAAGCTTGAGTATTGCATGGGTAAGTCAGCAGTATACCATCACATTCCTGCCTTTTAGAAAGGCTTTGGGCAGTTAGGAGGCAAGTCACTGTGCAGGATTCCTAGCCTCTGACCTACTCCAGTTCAGTTTGTGGTCAATGGTAACCCTGCAGAATTTTGATAATTGGGGATTCAATGGCAATGATGATTATTGTTAAAGAAAGTTTGTAGCTTTGTGTGCATCTGGCTCATTGAATGACCATAGTGTTATCTTTCTTAAAAACTCCATTAGGCCCGGTTTCATTCCTGTCCGGTAGTAACATCAACTGGGACCATAATACCAATCATTATTTTCTGAGGCAAATAGGAATTGGCATAATTATAACTTTTCTAGTATTGCGTATAGTCTAAAAACAAATGTTAAAATATGTAAATTTCATTCTCATTATGGGAGGGTATGATGAACACCACAATTACCAGGCCAATATTTCATCACTGTCAGTGTATAGCTATTAACTACAAAAGCAGCCCATTGTAAACATAGCCACAAGATAGTGTCAACTGCAATGCCAACAAAGTTTTTACCATGCATAATAGAGCTCACAATGATGGAACTACCAGCGGATACCCATAATGCCCTACTTGATGTCAAGTGAGACAGAATTCTTGAAAGGCTCCTTGAAGAGGAGTTAAAAAGAAGAAACATCAACTGTCATAATTGTCTCAGATATTTGCAGTCATGCAAGAACTAAGTATACCTTTGTGAAGTCTTTTTTGATATTAGTGATCAGTTTGTGGATTCCAGGTAGGGCATTTGGATTCTCATTCTTAATTACTATGCAAAAAATCCTACCAAATAGACACATCAATAGCAGATGATGGCTACATTCAGCCTTTGCTGTTGTAATAGTCGTGGTGGATATCCTATCAACATCTACTAATATGATTCAAAATGAACATCTAGAGTCTATGTATCGCTGAAAAGTTTTGTTTTCTTCATACAGGGAAGGGAAGAAACAGGAAGGAAAAGACTTGGCTCTGAAAAAAGATTTGATATGTTCTTAATGCTTTCCCCCAAATGTAAAGAAAACTTAAAAATGTGTTGCAAGTTGAATTTTGACCTAGATTTGCATTCCAACTATTCAACTATTTCAAAATCTTTAGACACAGGTAAATCGCTGGGAGAAAAATATCACGAATAACATAAAAGAGGTAGACGTCTACCCCATAAATAATCCAAATGCAAACCAATCACAAAATTGTAATTATTTCTAAACAGTACAGTAGATACTGTCAAATATTAGTGCTAATTCAGAGTCACAGAGTCATACTGCATGGAAACAGATCTTTCTGTCCAACTTGTCCATGCCAACCAAGTTTCCCAAAACAACCTAGACCCATTTGCATGCATTTGGCTCATATTCCTCTGGACATTTCCTATTCACATATCTGTCCAAATCATTTTAAATGTTGTAACTGTACTTGTTTCTACCACTTTCTCTAGCAGTTCCTTCCATACATGACCCACCCTCTGTGTAAAAAAAAGTTGTTCCTCGTGTCCCTTTTCAATCTTTTTTCTCTTACCTTAAAATTACGCTCTCTAGTTTTGGGCTCCACAACTAGGGAAAAGACATTTGCAATTCATTCTATCTATGCCCAGGATTTTGTAAACTTCTAAGGTCACCTCTCTAGTAAAAGAAAAGCCAGTTTATCCTACTTTTCAATATAACTCAAAATTCTCCAGTCTGAGCAACATCTTTGTAAGTTTTTTTCTGCACCCTCTCCAATTTAATAATACAGCAGGGTGACCAAAATTGTGCACAATACTCCAAAAGTAGCCTCACCAACATCCTGTACAGCCGCAACATGATGTCTGAACTCTTATACTCAATGGTCTGAGCAACTAAGGCAAGCCTGTTCAAATGCTTTATCATCCAGTCTACCTGTCGTGCAACTTTCAATGAACTGTGTACCTGAACTCCTGAAACTCTGTTCTACAACACTTCCGAGGGGCCCTACCATTAACTGTGTAAGTCTTGCCCTTGTTCACCTTCCCAAAACATAACACCCTCACATTTATCTAAATTAAATTCCATCTGTCACTCCTTCACCCATAGGCCCAATTGATCAAGATCCCTTTGTAATCTTCGATAACTTTCCTCACTGTCTACCGTACCACCAATTTTGCTGTCATCTACAAACTTACTAACCATGCTTCCTATATTCGCATCCAAATTGCTTATGTAAATGACAAACAACAGTGGACCCCGCAGAACAAATCTGATCACAGAATTTCAGCCTGAAAAACAACCCTCCACCATCCCGAAATGTCAATTTTTCTGTTTCTCGGATGCAGCCTGACCTGCTGTGCATCTCCAGCAACACATTGTCAACACCACTCTCTGTCACCTACTGTCAAGCCAATTAGATTACAGATAGTAATAGCTATAGGAATAGAAAAGTGACAATGATATTGTATGAGTACCAGCATTAATACCCTGAGAACACAGCAACGTGCTCGGCTATCTGAAATGGCATAGAAAGCCACTCAGTTCAACAGCGATTAAAGATTGGCAAATGTGGTTTTGCCTGCAACACCAAATCCCATGATAGAATTGAAATTAACAACCAGTTGTGACATAATGCACAGAAGCCCAAAGTTTAAAAATATATAATACTAATAAATGGGGATGGACTGACTACAAATCTATTAAATTTTGTTTTACTTTCTGAATGTTTAAATTCTACCTAATGCCAACAATGTCCTGGGTCTATCATCAAGTTGCTATACATTTATAGAGGAGGTCAGTAGCTAAGACCCTCCCCGAGGCTCACTGTAGCAACAGCATGTATTATCAAAAGAAAACTCTCAAAAAATTCTTCAATAGCAAATCCACAACCTCTAGCAGCTACATGGAGAAGGACAGCAGAAATATTGGACTACCACTGCCCAAAGGAGTCCTACTAGATCAATCACCACCATCCCGACTAGGAATCGTACTGTCATTTCTTCGCTACCTCTGGGATTCAGCCCTGGAGCTCTCTCCCAAACGGCATTGGGGACCTTGAGTCCAATATGACTTTTCTTTGGAACACTTAGACTAATGCAAGAATGCACAGCACACCTTCTCCAGGTTCCATAAGTAGATAAAGTCACCATACTTATACCAGACCACATGTACAACTGGTGCCAGTTTAACCTGCGGGTGACTATGACTCAGGGGAGGGACAAGCTGAAAGGGAGCATCCTTGATGGTAACCAGGAGGTGAGGGTATTGAGCCCACTGCATCATTATAATGCAAACTTGCCATCCAGCCAAGGGAGCTCATTTAGAGCTGTGTGGAGTTTGCACATTTCGCCCCATGTCTGTGTGATTTTCCACTGAGTGCTCTGGTTCCCTCCCTCAGACCAAAGATGTGGGGGTTAGGTAAATCGTCTATGCTAAATTGCCCATAGTGTTCAGGGATGTCTAGGTCAGGTGCATTGTTCAGAACTAAATACAGGGTAATAGGGTAGGGGAGTGGGTCACTGTTCGGAGTGTCAGTGTAGACATGTTGGGTCGTAGGGCCTGTTTCTACACTGTAAGGATTCTATGATACAATACGGTGGACTCTGCGCAAACTGAGAAAAAGCGGATTTTCATTCAGTGGTGCTGCCATGCACCCCCACCAGCAAGGGTGACGCGCATGCGCAGCAACCAATGTTTACCTCCACAGAGCGGCCCGAGGACCGAGCGACGGTTAAATGTTAACAACGGCTTCCATCTGTCACCAAGAGAAGCAGAGATCATATTCTCCGTGTATACAACATTCTACGAAGAGTCTCTTGTGAGAAAAGAAAGACCTACAAACCACAAAAAAATAAGAGCCGCCTCACCTCTCGGCGTTTCTGGGCAACGGAGCTCGGTGCTGATCTCGCCGCGATTCAGCAGTCCTGCCGAAACTTGGCATCCTTCACTTCTTTACCTTGATTATCCCCCCCGGGGATACAGGAGGAAGATTGCAGGTTTTTTTTAAAAAAAGAGAAAATCTATTTATATTTGAAAACAAATCACGAAGCGCCCGAACCGCCACCTTTCGACGGTCCGGTTCAAGGCCGGCATTGCCAACAACGACCGCCAACAACTGGTCAGGTCCTCCAGTATCCCGACCAGCACCGCGCCTGCTCCCAAAGGGGCGGGGCCGGCCTTTTTTCCCCCTAGTCCCATTTAAACTCATATACTGAAGGGCACAGTATTTTGCAAAGAGAGGGTAAAGGGGTATTTAAAGAGAAGGTAGATAGATTATTGAAATATTGGGTAGTACAGGGCACTGTGGATCTACCTTCCAGCATGTGAACTGCAGCCATTCAAGAAAGCAGCTCACCACTCATCTTCTCAAGGGCAACTAGTGATGACAATAAATGCTGGCCAGGCATTCATGCCCATGTTCCACATGTTAATAACAAGGGTGCATGATTTAAAAGTTGAGGAAACTTTATTCTTACACCAGATGGTGGTAGAAATCTGGAATATATTGCCTGGGAGAGTATTAGATTAGGAACCCTACAGTGTGGAAACAGGCCATTTGGCCCAACAAGTCCAAATCAACCCTCCGAAGAGTAACCCACCCAGACCCATTTCCCCCTGACTAATGCACCTAACACCATGGGCAATTTAGCATAGCCAATTCACCTGACCTGCACATCTTTGGACTGTGGGAGGAAACCAGAGCACCCAGGGGGAACCACGCAGACACAGGGGAGAATGTGCAAACTCCACGCAGACAGTCACCTGAAGTTGGAATTAAACCTGGTTCCCTGGCGTTGTGAGGAAGCAGTGCTAACCACTGTGCGATCCCTATGACAGGAAACCTCACAACCTTTGAAAAGGTATTTGGATGAGCAGTTGAAGTGTCATAAAGTTCAAGGTGATGGCCCTAGTGCAGGAAAGTGGGACTAGAGTAGATAGTAGTATATTTTTAGCAGTGCAGACTCTTCGCTAAAGTGCCTCTACTATGTGATTGTATGAGTGAAATAGGGGAGACAATGGTCAGTGGCACTAAAACTGGAGTGTTAACCCAGAGACTCAAGTAATATTCTGGAAACCTGGACCTGAATCTTGCCATGGCAGATGGTGGATTTGAATTCAGGTTTTGAAATTCCACAATTATGAGTCCAATGATGGCCATGACTCCATTACCTAATTATCAGAAAAAGCCCATCTGCCTCACTAATGTCCTTTACCGAAGGAAATCTCCCATCCTTACCTGGTCTAGCCTACATGTGACTCCAGACCTACAGCAATTCTCTGGGCAATTAGGGATGAGCAATAAATGCTGGTTTAGCCATTCTGCTCTTGTAATCTACCCCTCTTGAAATGAATGCTAACATTGCATTTGCCTTCCTAACTGCCAACTGAACCAACATGTTAACTTTAAGAGAATTCCGAATGAGTATTCCTAAATCATTTTGTACTTCAGATTTCTAAAGATTTTTCCAATTTATAAAATAGTCTACACGTCTATTCTTTCTGCAAAGTGCATAACTTCACTCTCTCCTGTTGTATTCCATCTGCAACTTCTTTGCCCTCCTTGGAGCCTTGCAGACACTCCCAAGTCCTTCTGCAGCCTCCCTGCTTCCTCAACATTATTTCCTGTCCCTTCACCTATGCAGGAAGAATAAAGGAGTTGAATATTATTTAAATGACAAATAACTGCAGAAAGTGACAGAACAGAGGGATTTAAAATTCTCAACCATGAATCAGTGGGTAATAGGGAAGGAAAATTGTACAATGGCCTTCATTTCACGGGGAATGGAATATGAAAGTAGACCACTTTTACTAAAACTAAACAAGGTACTAATCAGACCATAGCCGACATACTGTGAATAGTTGTAGGCCCTTTATCTAAGATATACCGGCATAGAAGACAGTCCAAAGAATGTTGATGAGATGTGCCCTGATCAAGAGGGCGGTGGTGAATCTTGGGGTTGGGACTGAGATAAGGTGGGGGAGGGGAAATTAGAAAGCTGGAGAAATCTGCAGATCCTTGGCCTCCTCCATCACCAGACCCTGGCCACACAACGCCTGAAGGAAGAACGCCTCATCTTCCGCCTAGGAACCCTCCAACACAAGGGATGAATGTAGATTTCTCCAGCTTCCTCATTTCCCCTCCCCCCACCTTATCTCAGTCCCAACCCCCGGATTCAGCACTGCCCTCTTGACCTTCAATCTTCTTCCTGACCTCTCCGTCCCCAACCCCTCTCCAGTCTATCACCCTCACCCTCACCTCCTTTCATATCATATCTACCTATCATATTCCTAGCGCCCCTCCCCCAAATTCCCCCCCCCCCACCTTCTTTTATCTCAGCCCACTTGGCACACCAGCCTCATTCCTGAAGAAGGGCTTATGCCCAAAACGTCGATTCTCCAGCTCCTCGGATGCTGCCTGGCCTGCTGCGCTTTTCCAGCATGCGTGGAGGGACTGTCATATGAGCAGAGATTGGGATTGCACTTGTTGGAGTTCAGGTGAATGAGATGAAATTTTGTTGATACATATAAGATTTGTAGGGGACTTGGCAGAGTAGATGTGGAGAGGTTGAGTCCCGTTGTGGGACCAGAGGACATAATCTCAGAGTAAGAAGTTACCCATTTATTGACAGAAATTATTTTTTTCCTCAGAGGGTAGTGAATATGTGAAATTTGTTATTGCGGGGGATGGTTGAATTTGGCTCATTAAGTATATTCAAGGCAGACATAGATACATTTCTAATCAGTAATGGAATTGAGGGTCATAGGGATAAGGCAGAAAAGTGGATCATCAGATGTGCCCTGATCTCATTGAAAAACAGAGTGGACCCAATTGGCCAAATGGCCTACTTCCACTCCTCTGTCTTATGGTCTATTTCATGGTATCTATTTTTGTAGGCACAATATTTATGACTGGTGCAATTCAGGTTCGGTCAATGATAAATCCTGAATTTTGATAGAAGGGGCTTCAGTGATGGTAATGTCATTGAACATTACAGAGTTGTTGGAGATGGTCATTGCCTGCATTTGCATGGTATGAATCTTGCTTATCACTTATCAACCAACACCAGAATGTTGTCCAGGCCTTGCTGCCTATGGACCTGGGCTGCTTGAATATTTGAGTCTTAAGTGGTGCTGAAAGTTATGCATCATCAGTGAATATCCCTACTTCTGATGATGGAAAGATCATTGATGAAGCAGCTGAAGACAGTTAGACCTAGGACACCTCACTGAGGAACAAGAGGGGCCCTCTTATGGTGCGAAGATGGTGTCCTTACACCTTAACTGAGAGAACTGGGTTCAAGTCTCACCTGCTCCAGAGATATGCAATAATATCGCTAAGCAGGTTGATTAGAAAAGTAGGTTAAACAAAAAAAATACACGGGAGGAACAGGCACTTGAAGCGCAGTGGTAGTGTCCCTACCTCTGAGCCAAGAGGCTCAGGATCACGTTCATCTGTTCCAAGTATGCATAACATCTCTGAACAGTTTCTGTCTGTCTATCCTGAACGACCGCTACAATGCTGTCCAGAGACTGAGATGATTGACATCTCATAACCTGAGCTGTGTTCCTATATATTGTAAATCATTCCAAACAGCAAAGAGTTTCCTTTTGGTTCTCATTGACCAGAGTTTGCTGGAGTTCCTGATACATTGATGTCCCCTCTCACTACACCTCTGAAGTTCAATTTTTTCTATCTTTATTTGAACAAAGGCTATACTGAGGTCAGGAGATGAGCAACCAGTAAGCAAGTTATTGCAGACTAAATAATGTCTTATAACATTGCCACTGACACCCTCTTGATGATGAAGAGTAGATTGTCAGAGCAGTTGCTGGCCTTGTTGGGTTTGTCTTGCTTATTTTATACAGGACATACCTAGGTAATTGTAAATGTTTACTGGGAGATGCCAGTGTTACAGCTGTACTGGAATAGCTTGGCTATGACCATGTCAAGTTCTGAAGCATGAGTCTTCAGTCTTATTGCCCAAATATTTTCAAGGTCTGTAGACTTTGCAGTATCCAGTACCTTCAGCCATTTCTTGATATCATGTAGAGTGAACTAAATTGGCTGTATGCTAAGAACCTCAGGTGGAGGTCCATTTGGATCATCAATTCAGCATTTCTGGCTGAAAATTGTTGCAAATGCTTCAGTCTTGTCTTTTGTATTGGTGTACAGAGCTTCCCTGTCATTGTGAATGGGGATTTTAGTGGCTTGTTCTCCTATTGTTAGGTGGTGGTGGTCCTAGAAGCCCTCCTGCAGTCGTTGTTTAAATAATGCTGCTCTGCTGGATGAATAGTAATGGAAGAATGTGAGACCATCAGGTTATAAAACCCATAAAGTTCTTACATGGCATGTAAGGTGGGTATAGATGGGATGTTTCCCTAGCTGGTGACTCTAGAACCAGCGGACACAATCCAGTGCACAAATAAGGGACAGGCCATTACAGATTAAGATGAGAGGAATTTAACTAGTCCAAGGGTGTTGAATCTTTACATTCTCTATAAGACCATAGCAGAAATTAGGCAATTTAGCCCATCAAATCAGCTCTGCCATTCAATCATGGCTGATACGTTTCTCAAGTAAAAAGTGAGGTCTGCAGATGCTGGAGATCAGAGCTGAAAATGTGTTGCTGGTTAAAGCACAGCAGGTTAGGCAGCATCCAAGGAACAGGAAATTCGACGTTTTGGGCCAGAAACGTCAAATTTCCTGTTCCTTGGATGCTGCCTAACCTGCTGTGCTTTAACCAGCAACACATTTTCAGCTCTGATACGTTTCTCAACCCTAGTTTCCTGCTCTCTTCCTGTAACCTTTGATCCCCTTCTACGCCAGAAGACTGTGGTAGCTCATTCATTGAGCAACTTCAAGACAGAAACCCACAGTTTTCTAGACAACAATGACATTATGGGAAATGGAGATAGTGTGGAACAGTGACATTGAGGTGATGATCAACTATGTTTTAGATTCATAGGACAGGCTCCATGGTCTGAATGACCTGTTCCTATGTTACAGGCTGAGTTTGAATACAATTATACGGATGGCCCTCATGCTTCCTGAGTGCTTAGTATTGAATTGCCTAATATGTTTGAAATCTATCCTTTTTAGCAGGATGATGAAGGATATCCTCAACATGAAATTAGGATATCATCTCTACAAGGACTGTGCAGTTGTCATTCCTGCCAGTACTGTCAGGGACAGGTGCATCTTAGAATTAGACTTACGTTTATTGTCATATATACTCAAGTACAGGGATACGTGACTGCAATGAAAAGTTTACAAAGTCGCCATTCCTGGCAGCAACCTACGTACAATACTTGAGGTGCAAAGTACAAAAATAAGGAAATAAAGTTACAAGTTCAACATTACAGTTCTTCTTAAGTGCTTGGCCATGCACTCTCACAATCTCCACAAGGCCTCGATCTCCTCCACGCTGAGGAGCTGCCAGAAGAAGTGGTGGAGGCTGGTACAATTGCAACATTTAAGAGGTATTTGGAGGGATATGGGCCGGGTGCTGGCAGGTGGACTAGATTGAGTTGGAATATCTGGTCAGCATGGACGGGTTAGACCGAAGGGTTTGCTTCCATGCTGCATGTCTCTATGACTGTATGGCGCCTCGACCACAATGGGCTCCCTCTCCCAGCAATGGCCCAATCCTGACCCCGCCATGCTTGATGTTGCTGAAGATGCTGGGGGTCCTCAGGCTGTCTGCTCACGCCACCATTGCAGTTGCAGTTGCTGGAAGACCTCTCTCATTGCCATGCTGGCTTGATCTCCTCCACCTTGCAAAAACCTGCTCTCCATAGAAGATAAGTTGATTACCGCAAGACAAAAAGAGCAGAGAAAGAAGGAAAAAAACAGACGAGCAGATGGAGCAGGTGAGCTCCTGGCAGGAACCCACAGGTGTGCTCCTACTCCACTGCCATTTTGAATTAGCAATTAAAACTAGCCATTTGGATAGAGAACTGGCTCAAAGGTAGAAGACAGAGGGTGGTGGTGGAGGGATGTTTTTCAGACTGGAAACCTGTGACCAGTGGAGTACCACAAGGATCGGTGCTGGGTCCTCTACTTTTTATCATTTATATAAATGATTTGGATGTGAGCATAAGAGGTACAGTTAGTAAGTTTGCAGATTACACCAAAATTGGAGGTGTAGTGGACAGTGAAGAGGGTTACCTCAGATTACAACAGGATCTTGACCAGATGGGCCCATGGGCTGAGAAGTGGCAGATGGAGTTTAATTCAGATAAATGCGAGGTGCTGCATTTTGGGAAAGCAAATCTTAGCAGGACTTATACACTTAATGGTAAGGTCCCAGGGAGTGTTGCTGAACAAAGAGACCTTGGAGTGCAGATTCATAGCTCCTTGAAAATGGAGTCGCAGGTAGATAGGATAGTGAAGAAGGCGTTGGTATGCTTTCCTTTATTGGTCAGAGTATTGAGTACAGGATTTGGAAGGTCATGTTGTGGCATTATAGGACATTGGTTAGGCCACCATTGGAATACTGTGTGCAATTCTGATCTCTTTCCTATCGAAAAGATGTTGTGAAACTTGAAAGGGTTCAGAAATGATTTACAAGGATGTTGCCAGGGTTGGAGGATTTGAGCTATAGGGAGAGGCTGAACAGGCTGGGGTTGTTTTCCCTGGAGCGTCAGAGATTGAGGGTGACCTTATAGAGGTTTACAAAATTATGAGGGTCATGGATAGGATAAATAGACAAAGTCTTTTCCCTGGGGTCGGGGAGTTCAGAACTAGAGGGCATAGGTTTAGGGTGAGAGGGGAAAGATATAAAAGATACCTACGGGTAACCTTTTCACGCAAAGGGTGGTATGTGTATGGAATGAACTGCCAGAAGAAGTGGTGGAGGCTGGTACAATTGCAACATTTAAGAGGCATTTGGATGGGTATATGAATAGGAAGGGCTGGGAGGGATAAGGGCCGGTTGCTAGCAGGTGGGACTAGATTGGGTTGGGATATCTGGTCAGCATGGATGGGTTGGACCAAAGGGTCTGTTTCCATGCTGTACATCTCTATGACTCTAAATGCAGATTGCATCTGTGACAAGTAGATTGGTGAGGACCAAGTCAGGAGAGAGTGAGGACTTTTGAGGAGCAGGAGAGTCGATGTTTCGAACATAAGCCCTTCATCAGAAATGATGAAGAGCTGGTGCTCAAAAGGTTGACTCTCCTCCTTCTCGGATGCTGCCTGACTGGCTGTGCTTTTCCAGCACTACACGTCTCCAAGACGAAGTCAGCTAGGTTTTTCTATCTTACTGGTTTCCTCAACATCTGTTGCACCCCGATCTTTCACCCTTGTTTTGTAGGGCTTGTCCAGCTCTGTCAGCAATGGTGCTACTAAGCCACTCTTGGTGGTGGGCATTGAAATCTCACACCTTCAGGATTTGGTTGGGGGGGAGGGGCTGGGGGGGGCGGTGGTGGTAGTTGAAGTTGCTGGCAATCACCAGGAGGCTTTTGTGCTCATGTTTGATCTGTTGCTGGGCCTCTGGATCACTCGTCCGGTGATATGACCACTATGCCACCACATCCACGTGTGTGGATGGGTGCCAGGCAATAAAAGGATCAGCCTAGCCTTGTGTTGCCGTGACTGAAATGATACAGTCTTCCAGCATTTACCATTTAGGCTGACATGCAAAGAGAGGTAAATCAGAAAATGAAGTCAGCACCTAAAATAAGGATCTGTTCCAAGTTAGGTTACAGTCCAGTTGGGTAAAGAACAGTGCAGTGCCATTAACGGGATAGTTCTCTACTGCAAAAGGTCCAGCAATGGCATAATGAGCCAAACGGACTTCTGCTATGCAGGATGGTTTTGCTTTCAAAGTTTTGACACGTTATGGGGAGGTGGTGGCTTTGTGGTATTGTTACTTGCCTACTAATCCAGAATTACACACCAATGTTCTGTGGGCATGATTCAGATCCCACAGAAGGGCAAGCAAAACTTATGGCAGCCAGTGAAATTTGAATTAAGTCAAAGTGTCTGCAATAAAAAGCTAGCCTAATGGTGACCATATAACCAAATTAATTGTTGTTAAAAAAATCTTTTTGGTTCACTGGGGAAGAAAATCTGCCATCTTTTCCTGGTCTGGCCTACATATGACTTCTGGCCCACAGCAAAATTGTTGATTCTTAGATACCCAATTATGGATGGGCAATAAATGTTGGCCTTGCCAGAATATCCAAATCCCAGGTGAATGAACAGAATTTTAAATTTGATTATTGTAACTTGTATTTATTTTGTAAAAGATCACTGACTGAGAAACCTTCTTTCAGGTTTCTTTCATTCACATAATTAGGAAGGCAAATCTAAATCTACTTCATCAATTTGTCATAATTTCCAGTGAAATGTACTGTTTTCTTTAAATGCACACACATGCATATTACATTCACCACAACTTCCTGTGTGCTGGTCAGCATTTTTTTGAGTGAGGTAACAAGAATGTAACATCTGGAAAAGATGTAAAGCACAGCACACAGTGAAGGAGAGTGAAACTTATAACATAGGAGGCCATTCAGCCCATTGTTCTTAGTATATGATTTTAATATATGTTCCTGTCAGTCATGAAAGGATTTTAAAGAAACATGATAAGATTTACGTGGTCTAGATGTTAATAACATGCTATTGAGACATAACAACAGGAGGAAGGGCAACATCTCAACTCCTATCAAGTTGTACAGACTTCCACAAGGAATGATTATCCCCTTCTGGGAAAATGGTGACATAGTGATAACTAGTAATTCAGGCTAATGTCCGATGGTGAAATTTGAATTCAATAAAAAAGCTGGAATTAAAATCTAGTCTAATAGCAAACATGTAACTACTGTCCATTGTCATAAAAAACACAACTGGTTCACTAGTGTCCTTTTGGAAATCTGCATATGGTAGACTTTTAAATATGATATGCGCATAAATACAAATATTGCCAATGGAGCCCACATTCCATAAATGAACAAAATCGACAAAGCTACTGCCAGAGTACCAAGTGTTATTGCTGTAGTGAGCATTCTACTTTAGAAAACACAGCATCAGTTTGAACACAACAATCTCCCTCACTCAACTAAAAAAAACACAATTACTCACTTAACTGCATTGGATAATGATCTCTCCACAGATGCTGCTAGACCTGCTAAGTTTCTCCAATGTTCTCTGTGGTTGTAATTCAGAAGATCCAAGTGACTTGTGCTTATATATACTCCGGTCTGTTCAAAGGATGTATTTATTTTGTGGGTGTGGACTCTATGATCATAAAATGTAGGGGCAGGAGTATGCAGTTTGACCCAACGAGTCAGCTCCACTATTCAATAAGATCATGGCTTATCCGATAATCCTCTGCTCCATTTTCCTTCCTTGTCACCATAAACGTTGATTCCTTCACTTACTTAAAATCTGATCTATCTCAGCCCTGAATATAGATATTTTCTCACCAAAAACAGAAATTGCTGGAGAAACTCACAGATCTGGAGAAAAAGCCATGTTAATGTTTTGAATCATAACGTCATTGAGATATACAGCACTGGAAAGGTCTTTGGCCTATTGCATCTGTCACAAGGCTGATCCATTTTTTCTAAAAGCTGTTCCTTTTCTCAAGGATACTGTGATGTTAGTTTTTTCAGAGTGGTTGTAAACAGGCCAGACTCTGAAACGGCTGGGTTTGGTACAGAGATAAAAGGTCTGTTTGTTTATACGTAAACAGATGAGTCTTTAGGCCAAAGCTTTTATGTTTTTAGAAGTAACCTATGTAAGTCAAGGGGGCGTGGACAACTCTCTAGCTGAGCAGTTCAGTCCATAACTAGTTAGGGAGTTCAGCTGTGTGGAAGGAGGTTGCTAAACTCTCTCTCTTTCTGCTCTTCTAACTTCGAATCATAAGCCTTTGTTTCATTTTTACTGTGTTTAAGGTGGTTTGTTTATTGGGACTGTTGTGCATATTCGGAACAGCATAATTAAGTATAGTTTGGATAGACTGCGTACTGTAGTGTTCTTTATTCTGTTCTTTGTGTTTCATTCCATAATTTTGTGAATAAATTTTTGTCTGTTTTAAAACCTGTAGTCAACCTAGCTAACTTATTCCAGGTAATTCTCACTGTACACTTACTGAAACAAATTGCAAAGTTATAGTCTGGGCTGCCTGCTTAAGAATGTTTTGAGTGCTCTGGTCTCGTCCATAACACAGTCATATCAGTTAAAACAACCACCTAACTATTCCAATCCTATTTTCCATAGCCTTGGCCCATAGCCTTACAAGCTTGGCATTGCAAGTACACATCTAAATAATTCTTAAATATTATGGGGGTTTCTACCTCTACCACCCTTACAGGCGGTAAATACCAGATTCACACCAATCTATGCGTGCCAAATGTTTTCCTCACATCTTCTCTAAACCTGCTGTTCCTTACATGAAACTATGCTCCATTCATTGATCTCTCCAACAGAGGCAAAAGTATCTTCCTGTTTAACCTATCTATCCCCTAAAATTTTATCCATCTCAATCATGGCTCCTCTCAATCTCCTCTCCTCTGAGCAAAACAACCTCAGTATGTCCAATCTCTCTTCATAACTGAAACATCTTCAGCCCAGGCAACATCCTGGTAAATCTCTTCTGCACCCTCTCCAGTGTTATCACATCCCTTCTATAATGTGGATACCAGAACTCTATACAATAATCTTTCATTGGCCTAACCAACATCTTTTACATTTCAACACAACCTTCGTGCTTTACCATTTAATGTCTTGAATAATAAAAGCAAATATACCACATTCCTTCTTAACCACTACTATCTAACTGTCCTGATACATGTTCTGAAGAAGGGTCAATTAACTTGAAATGTTAACTCTATTTTCTCTCTACAGATGCTGTGAGACCAACTGACTTTTTTTATTCACTCATAGGATGTGGGCATTGCCAGCTGGCCATTTATTGCCCATTCCTAGTTGCCCTTAAGAAGGTGTTGGTGAGATGCCTTCTTGAACCACTGCAGTCCACATGTTGTAGGTTAATGCACAATGCCTGTAGGGAAGGAATTCCAGGATTTTGACCCAACAACAATGAAGGAATGTTCATATATTTCCAAGTCAGGATGGTGAATATCTTGGAGGTATTCCCATGCGTGCGCATTCTTCCGGATGGGAGCAGTCATGGCTTTGGAAGCTGCTGTCTAAAGACCTTTGGTGAATTTCTGCAGTGCATCTTATAAAAAGTACATCCTGCTGCTTTTGAGTATTGGTGCTGGAATTCCACCAGAAATTTCTGTTTTTGTTTCAGATCTTCAGCATTCATGGTTCTTTGTTTTATTTTCTAAACAACCTATTTAGAAATATTATTACACACCTCTGGAGCAGTGGGACTTGAATCAGGGATTCTTGTCTCTGAGGTGGACAGCCTTGAATATAGAATATACTGCTCACAATATTTCAGTTGGGACAAAAAAATAACAATGAACTGCCGATGTTGGAAATCAGAATCTAACACAAAAACTTTTGGAAAAACTCAGCAGATTTATACAATTGGAAGTAGGGCCTTGGGCAGTGTTGTAGAACAGAGAGAACTAGGGGTTCAGGAAAATAATTCTTTGAAATTTGCATCGCATATAGATAGGGTGATTGAGAAGGCATTGAGCATCCTTGCCTTCACTGCTCAGACCATTGAGTTCTGGTCTTCCTGTTATTGGAAGTTATTATTACACTGGAGAGGGTTCAGAAGAGATTCAGAGTCATAGAAATATACTGCATGGAAACAGACCCTTCGGTCCAACCTGTCCATGCCGACCAGATATCCCAACCCAATCTAGTCCCACCTGCCAGCACCCGGCCCATATCTCTCCAAACCCTTCCTATTCATATACCCATCCAAATGCCTCTTAAATGTTGCAATTGTACAAGCCTCCACCACATCCTCTAGCAGCTCATTCCATACACATACCACTCTCTGCGTGAAAAAGTTGCCCCTTAGGTCTATTTTATATCTTTCTCGTCTCACCCTAAACCTATGCCCTCTAGTTCTGGACTCCCCGACACCAGGGAAAAGACTTTGCCTATTTACCCTATCCATGTCCCTCATAATTTTGTAAACATCTATTAGGTCACCCCTCAACCCCTCAGCCTCCGACACTCCAGGGAAAACAGCCCCAGCCTGTTCAGCCTCTCCCTATAGCTCAAATCCTCCAACCTTGGCAACATCCTTGTAACTCTTTTCTTAACCCTTTCAAGTTTCACAACATCTTTCCGATAGGAAGGAGCCCAGAATTGCATGCAATATTTCAACAGTGGCCTAATCAATGTCTTGTACAGCCGCAACATGACCTCCCAACTCCTGTACTCAATACTCTAACCAATAAAGGAAAGCATACCAAACGCCTTCTTCACTATCCTATCTACCTGCGATTCCACTCTCAAGGAGCTATGAATCTGTACTCCAAGGTCTCTTTGTTCAGCAACATTCCCTAGGACCTTACCATTAAGTGTATAAGTCCTGCTAAGATTTGTTTTCCCAAAATGCAGTGCCTCGTTTTTATCTGAATTAAACTCCATCTGCCACTTCTCAGCCCATGGGCCCATCTGGTCAAGATCCTGTTGTAATCTGAGGTAACCCTCTTCACTGTCCACTACACCTCCAATTTTGGTGTAATCTGCAAACTTACTAACTGTACCTCTTATGCTCTTATCTAAATCATTTATGTAAATGACAAAAAGTAGAGGACCCAGCACCGATCCTTGTCGCAGGCCTCCAGTCTGAAAAACAACTCTCCACCACCACCCTCTGGCTTCTCCCTTTGAGCCAGTTCTGTATCCAAATGGCTAGTTCTCCCTGTATTCCATGAGATCTAACCTTGCTAATCAGTCTCCCATGGGGAACTTTGTCAAGTGCCTTACTGAAGTCCATATAGATCACACCTACTGCTCTGCCCTCATCAATCTTCTTTGTTACTTCAAAAAACTCAATCAAGTTTGTGAGACATGATTTCCCATGCACAAACCATGTTGACTATCCCTAATCAGTCCTTGCCTTTCCAAATACATGTACATCCTGTCCCTCAGGATTCCCTCCAACAAATTGCCCACCACTGAGGTCAGGCTCACCGGTCTCTAGCTCCCTGGCTTGTCTTTACCGCCCTTCTTAAACAGTGGAAATACATTTACCAACCTCCAGTCTTCCGGCACCTCACCTGTGACTATCGATGATACAAATATCTCAGCAAGAGGCCCAACAATCACTTCTCTAGTTTCCCACATGGTTTGTGGGTGGAATGAACTTCCAGAGGAAATGGTGGATGTGGGTACAGGGATATGTTAGGAAGATGGGTCTGGATGGGTTTGTGTAGACTTGTTTCTGAATGGCCTGTTTCTACAATGTAAGGACTCTGTGGAGGAAGTGGTGGATGCAGGTATACAGTTACAATGTTTAAAAGACATTTAGCTAAGTACACAAATGAGAAATGTTTGGAGGGATATGGGCCAAGTGTAGGCAGGTGCTACTGCTTTAGTTTGGCGTTATGGTCGGCATGGACTGGTTGAACTAAAGGGTTTGTTTCAATGCTGTATGATTCTATAAGTAAGTACCTTGTGTAACTTTAGTTAAAAGTCACACAACACCATGTTATAGTCCAACAGGTTTATTTGGAAGTTGAAGCGTTCAGAGCGCTGCTCCTTTCTCAGGTAGCTCATGGGGCAGGATCACAGAACAGAGAATTTAAAGTAAAAGATCAAAGTGTCACCTTTTTTATAAAACCTTGTTATCTTGGGACTGTGACTTGAAAGAAGTTCTGGAATTTACATATTAATCAATTCTCATTCTAAGCGATTTATACTTAATAGCAATCTCAGTTTATTAAATATATCACATCAGTTGTATGACACTTTGATCTTTTACTATAAATTCTGTGTCTATAATCCTGTCCCACTAGCTGCCTGATGAAGGAGCAGCGCTCCGAAAGCTTGTTGGACTATGATGTGGTGTTGTATGATTTTTAACTTGGTCCAAACCCAACACCTCCACATCCTATATAGGTTTGATGAGGAAGTGCCAGTGTTAAACTGAGTTTGAGGAGAAAGTGAGGACTGCAGATGCTGAAGATCAGAGCTGAAAATGTGTTGCTGGAAAAGCGCAGCAGGTCAGGCAGCATCCAAGGAGCAGGAGAATCGACGTTTCGGGCATGAGCCCCTTCTTCAGGAATTCTTCATGAAGGGCTTCTGCCCGAAACGTCGAATCTCCTGTTCCTTGGATGCTGCCTGACCTGCTGCGCTTTTCCAGCAACACATTTTCAGCTCTGATCTCCAGCATCTGCAGTCCTCACTTTCTCCTCAAACTCAGTTTAACACTGGCACTTCCTCATCAAACCTATATAGGATGTGGAGGTGTTGGGTTTGGACCAAGTTAAAAATCAAACAACCCCAGGTTATAGTCCAACAGGTTTATTTGCAAGTACAAGCTTTCGGAGCTTTCATCAGTTGGCTAATGGAGTAGGATCATAGGACACAGAATTTACAGCCTACTCCACTAGCTACCTAACAAAGGAGCAGCGCTTCAAAAGGTTATAATTACAAATAAACCCATTGGACTATAACCTTGTGGTGTGATTTTTATTTTTTCGATACCCAATCCAACACCAAAATTTCCACATTCCATGCATCCTTCATTGCGACTGCTGACACCGAGGAGCATGCGCAGTTACAGCCCCCGGAAGGGAGGAGGCGGACCGTGGCGTGGCCAGGCATTGTGGGATACTGGAGGACCAGCGGCACTCTGCCAGGCGGCGTGCGTGCTGGCGTCACGGCAAAGGCGCGTCAAAGCCCTCGGAGCTCTGGCGATTTTCAATCGTTCGGCGGCGGCCGAGCCTGTGGTCCTCCGCCGGAGGGAGAGAAACAAGCGTGCAAGAGGAGGAAAACAACTGATTTCGAGACGATGCCGAACTTCTGCGCGGCACCCAACTGCAGCAGGAAAAGCACCAACTGCCCAGACATCCCTTTCTTCAGGTTCCCCAAAGACCCCGAGAGGTGAGGCAGCCCCGTTACTGGAATGTTCTACCGATTGCACACAGTTAGGGAGCTCTTCATCACCCCGTGTTGCTGTACTAATCGATGTGTCCCTTTGTTTGTTGTCTCCCTCCTGGGCCCACCAACACCAACACCAACACCAACACGTCGGACGGTGACCAGTGCGCATGCGCCTGCCCCTGGGCCCCCCCAGTTCTCATCATAGAGAGTCTCCACAGTGTGGAAACAGGCCATTCGGCCCAACAAGTCCACACTAACCCTCAGTAGAGCATCCCACCCAGACCCCTCCCTCTACCCTGAACTCTTCTCTCCTCCACCTCACTCAAGATGTCTCTCAATTCCCTTACTGTACACAAATGCTGCCAACTCACTTGCCAGAGTGAGTCTTCTGGCTTTGTGATGATCTGCGCAAACCCATGCTTTACCCCTCCCCCCACAGAGTCAACATCATAAGATGATTTTAGGGGGCTCTTGTGGCACAGCAGTACTGTTCTTTTCCCTAGCCCAGAAGGGCACGGTTTCGAGTACCATCTGACCTGGAGGTGTGTCACAGCATGTCAGAACAGGTTGATTAGATTGAATGGTTAACAAGAAACTGTCATTCTTTCTTAGTCCCTTGTATACCTTCATGGTACAGCTTGGAGCCATCAGTGTGGCCCAAATGGGGTTTCACAGTGTGTGATCTGAATTCTGATCATTGTCGTGATGTTGGCAGTTGTGATCATCACCAACTTGGTGCATACTGCAAAGTCCCAGAGGGCTTTTGGCTGAAAAGATTGGAATTGTGATTCCTGTTGTTTTATATGAAATTACCAATTTTACATGCACAGCAAAGTACCACAAATGGCAGACAGTGGCCAGATCATCTGTTTCAGTGAATTTTTTAAAAAAAATTACTTCATTGCTCTTTACATACAGTGCCCTTGCATCCTTCTGTTTGGAGCCTTTAGTTTAAAAATTTCTCTGAAATATGACGTCTGACAATGCCACAGTAAGATATGCCAGATTAAACTGGACTGATGCTGAAGTTGCTGAAGTGGAGCTAGATCTGAGAGCCTTCTGATTCAGAAATGAAAGTGTGACCAGTGGGCTAGTAAACAAAAGAATTTTAGCATTGAGGAGTTGTCAGATTGGGAACTGATATAAATTAGCCATCAACACGGTGATGAATCAATCAAACATGGCGCTAATTAAATATAAGTCGCAAAGTTTTGGCTCAGGGCAAAACCTGCTGCAGGACTGTTCATAAAATGTTAGTCAAGCTTCTGCCTCCCTTTTGACCAGAGCTGGAAGAAAAAGCCAAATGATTATGACTCTATGAAGAAAATAAAGTACAAATTGGTGACAATAAATCTCCTCTGATAATGGTCTGAGGAGATTGCAAGTGAGATGTGTGAAATATGGCCAAAAATATGAGATCTTTTAAAAAATGTACCTGAGACATCACCTGTCACTGCACAGTGCACTAGTACTTCAGAGGTGCAGATCTTGGAGATTGAGCTCAAATCCCACCACAGCAGCTGGTCTGATTGAACTCAATAACTCTGGGATATAAAGCTAGTCTCAGAAATGGTGAACGTAATACTATTAACATAAAATCAATTGTCATAAAAAACACATCTGGTTCACTACTGTGGGAAGAAAATTTGCATTGAACTACATATGACTCTCTACACACAGCAATATGGTTGACTGTTAAATGACCTGTGAAATGGTCTAGCAAGGCACTCTGATCAAAAACGATTAAGGTTGGGCACCAAGTGTCAACCTTGTCAGTGACACGCATGTTTCATGGTAAAGAAAATATCTTGTAGAATGTTAACATAAAGCTGTACACAAGCCATTTGCCATATTATAAGAAAGGCATAGTCATAAATTACTTAAGTGACTTGAAAGATTTTTCCTCGTTGTTCTTCACCCTTTGAGACTGCAGAAGAATGGTGTCATTAACAATATCTATTCAGCTGGCTAGATCTATTCTTGCGTAGCTCCATTCTTATCTAACTAACCCATAGCTAGAGAATTATTTGCAATGGTTTCACTTGCTGCTGTGCCACCATTAACACTGTTTTCTTATGTATGCTAATGACACCAGCTGTACGTACAAAACACCTTCTTAAATCCTCCACTGTTGCTAAATTATCAGATTGCTTATTTGAAATCCAGTGATAGATGGCCAAAAATTTCTAAAATGCTCATTTTTGTTTTTAAATCTTTCCATGGTGCCATCCACCCCCTCACTGTATCTCATCCAATCCCACAACCTTCTGAGGTAGCTACATTCCTTTTAATCCTGGCTTCCTGTGCATTCCAATTACAACCTCTCTTCCATTTTGGCTGTGCCTTCAAATAACTCAATCCTGAACTATATAATTCCCTCCCTACAGCTATGCCTCTCAATCTCATTTTCTTCCTATAAGATACACCTTGTCAGAATCTCCTTGTTGGGCATGTTTGTTACAGTGTGGCTTCCATTAAGCAAAAGCCTTTGAATTGGGTCTCTTTCATTCCTTGTTAAAAGAGAAAACTGAAGGGTGACCAAACATGATGAAGGATTTTAAGAGACTGACAGAAATAATATTCCCAGATGTAGGGAAAAACAAAACTAGAGGTCATTGACAGTCACCAAGAAATCCAGTTGGCAATTCAGAAGAAACTTCTTTATCCAAAGTATGGTGAGAATGTAGCGCTCTCTACCAGATGATGTGATGAAAGTGCATCGTAGAAATGTAAGTAAGAGAGAAGGAAATGCAAGGTTATGTAATGACACAGCAGTGAACCTAATGCTAATTAAATCAAACACATAGAAAAGCTTAGGTAAAAACAAGGTTTCCAGCATCTGCAGTCCTTGTTTTTGCCACATAGAAAAGCTTACCTCGCCTTGTAAGCTGTTAAAGTATGAGTGACAGAGAACTTCCCAAATTCCACTATTTAAAGAAAAATATCAAGTTTATTCTTTAACTCTAAAAGTGAACATTAAACAACAACTATTTACAACTCTAAGCCTCCTTTCTCTTAAAGGTCTGTTACCTACCTCCAACTCTATAACACTATACTGATCCCATTAAAATTGCATCAACTTAATTTTCAAAACCACCCAGCGATTTGGTGTCAGTGCTTATCGTCTTTCAGCTGGAGATCTCCCTAGGACATCTTTGATCTTTTGCTGCAAGATGTTTCCTATGAAAAATGTACCATTTGATAGTCAATGTTTTGAATAGCAGTCTCTCTCTCGATAGCAGATTGTCGAGCTGTCTGGCTAACTCTCCAAAATGCCAGCTTCTTTTATACCCTGAACATCGGATCATCTCATTGGTTTGATGTTGTCAAAACAGTAAAATTCAAATTTGATTGGGTTTTAGTATCCTGAGGCATAATTTAAACTGATTGGATAAATTCAAACTGTTGTGAACATAGCAGCCAAATGTTACATATTTTCAATTTTCCAGTACACTCTGAGACTGCTAGTCAGTCACATAACGGGTGCCTGCAAACTCTCACTGCCAAAACAGCTTTCACTCTCTCTTAAAGGTACAGTACATGCCTTCAACTTCATAACAGTTATGATGATGGAATTGGATGAGGAAACTGTGATGGCAAATAAATAGTGACATAAATTGATTATGCCAAATTATTTGTTATTATGTTGCTTTGCTATGTCAGAAATGTATGGGGTAGAATCAGGCTATTCAGCCCAACTAGTTTACATTCTATGGGAAAAACCATTCAGCAGCCTTCATCAAACTTCATCAATAAGATAATTTTCTTGCTTCCCTTAAACATCTTTATGCTGTTTGCCTTGAATGCTCCTTCTGGCAGTCGAATGATTGTCAATACAAAAACTAGCTTTCGATATAAACTCAATGGCTGAAAGTAAGATATTAGAATTTTTTCAGTCATTTAGGATGAAGCATAGGATTGTAAAAATTAAGCATTGTCAGACTGGAAGCTTTTATTATAAATTAGCAAGCACCAGGCCAATTAGTGAATGAAATTGATTGACTGAATTAAGATCTGAACAAAAACAAAGTTGAATAACTACAAATTCATGCAGCATGGAAGATGATAGACTAGACATAACAAACTAGGAATGAGGGTTTCAGCATCACAGGAGCTGAAGAAGGGATCTAGCTAAGTGATGTTACAGAGGTGGCAATAGGAACTCTTTAATGATCTTGGTCAGAACTGAAACCAAGTTTGCGAACAGTCTGGTTCAGGCTCAGACGGTTGCCAGCGAGTGGGCTGAAGGTGATATTTAGGAAATGGCATTTGCAACAGGATCAAAAATGATGCCTTCTTTCTTCCCAAAGTATTTGTTTGAAGGACATTTCTGCTCATCAGGACAGGTACAATAGTGGCATCTATCCCTCAGTGTGGAAAATTGTCCATGTATGTCCTGTGCACAAAAACACCAAATTCAAACAACCCTGGAATGTGTCATCACCAAGTAGCATGTGCACAGTGATAACCACTTCACTGACATCCAGTTTGAATTCCACCAGGATCACTAAACTCTTGACCTTATTACAGCCTTAGTTCAAGCATAGATAAAAGAACTGAATTCCAGAGGTGAGATTAGAGTGGCTAACCTTGACATCAAGGTCTCATTAGATTGTGTGTGGCAAAACTGTTGTCAATAGAAATTGGAGGGTCGGGGGATCTCTGCTGATTGGTGTCATATCAGGTAAATAGGAAGATAGTTGTACTTAAAGTCATAGAGATGTACGGCGTGGAAACAGATCCTTTGGTCGAACTTGCTGACCAGTCTACTCTCATTTGCCAGCAATTGGCCCATATCCTTCTAAACTCTTCCTGTTCATGTACACATCTAGACGTCTTTTAAATGTTGTAATTGTACCAGTCTCCTCCATTGCCTCTGGCAGCTTGTTCCATATATACACTACTCTTTGTGTACAAAAGTTGCCCCTTAGGTCCCTTTAAACTCTTTCCCCTCTCTCCATAAAACTATGCACTCTAGTTCTGGACTCCCCCACCCAGGGAAAAGACCTTGTCTATTTACCCTATCCATGCCCCTCATGATCTTATAAACCTCTATAAGGCCACCCCTCAGCCTCCGCTGCTCCAGGGAAAAAGTATTTGTTGGAAGTCAGTTATCTCCGATGCACGAATTCCTCAGGGTAGTTTTTTTTAGTCCACTTACTTGGAGAAGTTACACGCCTGTAGAATAGGTACGACTTGAATCTAGACCTCCTGGACCAGAGGTAGAAACACTACCATTGTGCTACAAGAGCCCTTAGTTCCTCAGGGTAGAGTCCTAGGCCCAATCATCTTCAGCTGCTTTCTCAATGACCTTCCCTCCATCATAAGGCCAGAAGTAGGAATGTTCACTAATGATTGCATAATGTTCAGCACCATTCATAACTCCTCAGAAACTGAAGCTGCACTTGAAATTGAATGCAAGATTTGGCTCAAAAGTGGTAAATAACATTTGTGCCACAGAAATGTCCGGCAATGACCATCTCAAATAAGAGACAATCTAACCATCTCCATTTGACATTCAATGGCATTACCATCACTGAATCGCACACTACCAACATCCTGGAAGTTACCATTGACCAGAAACTTAAATAGACTAGCCATATAAATACAAGGGCAAATCAGAGGCTAGGAATACTGCAGGGAGTAACTCATCTCCTGACTCCAAAATCCTCCGCAATGTATACAAGGCACAAGTAAGTTGTGTGATTGGATACTCCCTACTAATCTGGATGAGTGAAGCTCTAACAACACTCAAAAAACTTGAAACTATCAGGAGAAACAGCCTGTTTAATTGGCACTGCATTGACAAGCAGCCACTATCTCTGCCATCGACACTTAGTAGCTGCAGTTTGTATGCTGCAGAAATTCATTGAAGATACTTCGGAAGCATCTTGGAAGCCCACAAACATTTCCATCTGGAAGGACAATGGCGGCAGATACATTGGAATACCATCACCTGCAGGTTTCCCTCCAAGACATTCACAATCCTAAGTTGGAAGTATATCACAGTGTTGCCAGGTCAAAATCCTGGAATTCATTCCCTAACTGCTGTTTTTTTTTATGTAACATCCTCCATGACTTCCAGATGCACCAAAAGCATTTTACAGTAATTTTGAAATTAGCCAATGCTGAAATGTCAGAAAATGAGTGGCCAATCTGTACACACTGAAGTTTCACAAAAATTAATTAAATGTATAACCAGATAATCTTTAGTTCATGTTGGTAAAGGAATAATTATTACCGAGGAACCCATGAAGAGTTCCTCTGTTCTCCTTCAAATGGTGGCTGTTCTCACACCCTGCTTCCGCGACATCCTAGTACACTGCCCAAAGACTCCTCACACTTCTTAACACCCTGTAATGACAGGATGTAACACTTGCCCTTTCACCTCCTGCATCCTCACTGTCTAAAGCCCCAAACGTTCCTTGTATATTTTGTGACTTTGTAACCAGTGTGGCCTTGTGAGTTCAAGGTTTGGGGAGCAATGGCTGCCCAGGGTTGCAATGTCCATGCACCACAAGTTGTTGATTTAAAAAGCAAACTCCTCTATCCTTTGTTTTACCCGAGGACACTGTGTGGTCCATACAATGGATAGAAAAACCATCAGCCTGAAGTGCGCAGTTGGGAATGGATGGGTTGATCAGGTTTGTGTGTGCAGCAATCCCACAGTTCACACTGGAAGCTGATCTGTGATCTGAGTTCGTTCATCTTGTTCTCCAGAGATTGAACATTTGCCAGGAGTAAGCTAGGAAGGGAGGTCTTGAAACTGCGTAGTCTCAGTCTTACTATCAGGCTGGCACACATACCCAGCTTCCTTGCAGGTTTCTTACATTTGGGTGGTCTGGTGGAGTGAATTCTGACTCCTTTCAGTTTAGTGATCCACCCTAGGAGCCTGTGGACCAGGTAGGTTGCAGTTTGGTGTATTTTTGCAGAGGGTCTGCTTAGGACCCAATGGAGACGGTAAGTTTCTGCTTCTGTTCTGATTTGTCCAGTTAGTTCCTGGTTTCAGTTGCTGCCAACTTGTTGCTTCAGCTCCAGCCACGTTTTTAGCAGAGGTGTTTGGGCTGCTCTCCAGGTAAGTTCTGATAGATTTCATGTCAGGTAGGTGTCTTATGGGACCAGGAACCTTTTGTGTCAGTTCTGCTTCCCAGGGCGGTCTCTTGGATCCCTCAGTTTTCCAGCAGGCTGCCCCAGGGTGGTCAGACGGGTCGTGGGTACCACATGGTCTGCTGCCTTCATCCAGTAAGCTGGCTTTGAGGATCGTAGGAGCTTCAAACCTGTGAATATAGATAAAACAGAGGTATAAGTACTTTTTAAAAGGATACTATTAAGTTTAGAGTGTGGAACAATTGTGGGAAATAGGAAACTTAGATCTGCACGCAGGAGTTCGCAAGGAGACGACCATATCCAGCACCGTCTTGCTTCAGTGCCTGTGTATCTTAGAGAGAACAGCAGTGCCTGTTACAAAGATTTATTTGGAAGTACTAGTTTCCAAATAACCCTGTTGGACTATAACCTGGTGTTGTTTGGACCCAGTCTAATATCGGCACCTCCACATAATGTACACAAGACCTCATTGTGAGCAGTGAGTTCAAGGTACATTCCTTGTAGAAGGACGCACTGGTTACAAAGGCCCGACAACATCTCCTCTTCCTCAGGCAGCTGAGGAAATTTGACATGACAGCGAATACCCTTGTCAACTTTTATAGGTGTGCCATTGAGAGCATTCTGTTTCACTACCTGTTATGGCAACATTCAAGATCGGAGATGGTTACAGAGAGTGGTGAACTCGGCCTGGACAATCACAAAGGCCAACCTCTCATCTGTAGTATCTATCTACCAGGCACACTGTCAAGAAAAGGCTGCCAGCATTCTTAAAGATCCATCCCACCCTGGCAATGTTTTTCTACAACCTCTACCATCAGGGAGAAGGTACAGAAGCCTGAACACACACACCAGCTGGTTTTGTTACAGTTTCTACCCTACTGTTGTTAGAATACTGAATGGACTCACATACTCTTAACATTTGCCTGTACCTGTGTTTTTGTTTTTGCCGCTGTTTACCTATTATTTACTATCTATGCTACTTAACTCTGTGATCTGCCTGTATTGCTTGCAAGACAAAGCTTTTCACTGTCTCAGTACACATGACAATAAATTCAATGCAAATTCAAATTCAATTCAAATGACATCTTGCAATTTAGTCTTTTCCTTTCAGTGCTCACAATGAGGTCTTGTGAACATTATGTGGGGGTGCCGATATTGGACTGGGGTGAGCAAAGTTAAAAATCGAGCCACACCAGGTTATAGTCCAATAGGTTTATTTGGAAGCTAGTACTTTTCTGAATTATCTCCTCATTCCATATCTGACTGCAATTTGATTGATCTGTTCTCAGTGTAAATTAGCTTACTAATCAGAACAATCCCTATCTTAGTAATAGCCTATCTCATCATCATCATCAATATTCAGTAGCTGCAATGCCTATCTAAATTACTTTACCATCTACAAGATGCCCTGCAGAAATGTAAAGATCCTTAAAAAGTAGCTTTGACTGTAGCCTTCGATCTTTAGTCTTGATTTCTTCTTATAAACAATTTCAGTAATCTCATTATGAATTTTAATTGAAACAAGTTATTGGAGAAATTGTTCAGGGATGATTTCGCATCACTTCTCAGTTGGACTTGTTAACAAGATACACCAAAAGTCTTTACCCAACTTAATAGTAAAATGTCAATTTTTGTTTTTCTCATATGGGTTCTGAACTTAAGAAATTTAAAACAGCAGCAAAAAATGAAATACTATACATAATAGGTACATCAAAAAGCACATAAGGTTCCAGCAGTGTTCTTAATGCAACGAGGAATGTTATGAAATGGGTGAAAGGTTGGTGACAGCAGATTTAATAATAACTTTCAAAAGGAAGTTGGATCCATTCTTAAAGGGGTGAAATTTAAATCGTTGTGGGGAGTGAGATGAATTGGATAGCTCTTTGATAGAGCTGGCAAAGGCACAATGGACCAAATATGAGCTGTAAGGTTTAAGAATTAGAAGCAGGTTACTCTAAGAATTAACCCACCCTATCTACCAGCATTTACCTTCCACGTAATCAAATAGTTGCACATGAAAAGCAAAAGTAAGCCTTTCTCAAGCCTACTCTGCCTTTCAACAAGGTTATGATTGTTCTGACAGTAAACTCAAATCCATTTTCTCACCTGCCCTGATAAATGTTTACCCACTTGCTTAACAAGAAGCTGTTTACATGTGCCTTAAAATATTTGTTTTCTGTTTCGCTTCAATCACCTTTTCAGGAGGCATTACAAAGACATACAGTTTTGCCTTGCCCTTTTGACTCCTGAGTTTTAAAAAGTAAACCCTAGTTTTTGATTCCCCCACAAGAGAAAATACTCACGAAATCCAACATGTCAAGATCAGTTTGGGTCAATTATGTTTCAATCAAGTCTGGAGTAAGGTTTTGAAGCTTGAGGATCTTCAAGTCTGAGTTGAGATGGAATCTGAATTGCAATCATTGCACCACATTAGGGAATAGGAAAGGTTTCCTTTCTTTTTCACTTGTGATACATAGTAAATGCTGGTCCAACCTGGCTCTAGTTCCCCTTGAGTAAGTCATAGTGAGTGTGCTGCCTTGAACGTGCATTACGTGTACTGTAAATAGACCCACAATGCTGTTGGGGAGGAAATTCCAGGATTTTGACCTAGCAACACTGAAAAAATGGTGATATATCTCCAAGTCAGGAGGGAATCTTGCAGGTGTTGATCCCATGTATCTGCTACTCTTGTCCTTCTAGATGTTAATGATTGTGGATGTGGAAGCTACTTTTTAAGGATCTTTGCATTTCTGCGGGCATCCTGTAGATGGTAAAGCAGTTTGGATAGGCATTGCAGCTACTGAATATTGATGGTGAGACAGTGGATGTGATGCCAGTCAAGTGGGTTGCATTGTCCTGGGTGGAGTTAATCTTCTTGAAATGTTTTTGGAGCTGCCCCCATCCAGGCAAGTGGGGAATGTGCCATCACTCTCCTCATTTGTTCACTTGCAGATGGTCAACAGGCTTTGAGGAGTCAGGAGATGAGTTACTCGCTGCAATATTCCTAACTGCTGTACAGTGCGCATGAACATGCACCACGGGCATACACACACACGGAAGGGACACCAGCATAAAAGAAACTTAAGAGAATTGGGGTACAGAGGTGAGTGTAATGGCCATCACTAAGCTGGAAGGTCTGAGGGTAGGTAAATCACCTCGACCAGAAGGACTATACCTCTGAGTTCTGATGGAGATAGGAAAAGATTGTATAGCCAGGAGTCACTGGAATCAGAGAAGGTGTCAAAGGTCTGCAAATGGCTAATGTAACACCCCTGTCTAAGAAGGGAAGGAGACAGAAGACAGGAAAATATAAGTCAGTTAGCCTGACCTCAATCATTGGTAAGCATTTAGAGTCTATTATTAAGGAAGAGATTGTGAAGTACTTAGAAGTCCATGGTAAAGTAGAGCTGAGTTAGCACGGCTTTGTCAAGGGGAGGTCATTCCTGTCAGGACAAATTTGCTACAATTCTTTGAGGAGATAATGAACAAGTTAGACAAAAGGGAGCCAGTGGACATGACGTGTTTGGATTTCCAGAGGCCTTTGACAAAGTACAACACAGGAAGCTGCTAAATAAGATTAAAAGTTCATGGTCTTGGGATACTGGCAAGGATGGAGGATTGGCTGACTGGCAGAAAACAGAACAGGGATAAAGCAGTGTTTTTCAGGGTGGCATCCTGTGATTAAGAGTTCTGCAGGAGTCCTTGCTGGACCACATCTATTTACGTTATACATTAATAATCTGGATAAAGGAACTGGGGGCCTTCTTGTGAAGTTTGCACATGACACAAAGTTGGTGGAGGGACAAGTGGTGCTGAGGAAGCAGGGAGGCTGCAGAAGGATTTAGACAGGCTAAGAGACTGGGCAAAGAAGTGGCAGGTGGAATACAATGAGGTTTTGCATTGTGGAAGGAAGAATAGAGGTGTCAGGTGTATTTTTTGAACAGGGAAAGAGTTCAAAAATTTGAATCACAGGGATTTAGGAGTCCTAGTTGAGGATTCTCTGAAGTTTAACACGCAAGTTCAGTTGGCAATTACAAATGCATACGCGATATTAGCTCCATTTCAAGAGGGCTAGAATATCTGAGCAGAGATGTACTTTGAGGCTGTTTCAGGTTCTGGTCAGCCTGCATTTGGAATATTATGAGCAGTTTTGGGCCCCATACCTAAAGAAGGATGTTCTGGCCTGTGAGGGTGTTAGGTTTACAGGAATGATCCCAAAATGAAGAGCTTGTATGAGTAGCAGTTGTGTCTGTACTTAGAGTCATAGAGATGTATAGCATGGAAACAGACCCTTCGATCCAACCTGTCTATGCCGACCAGATATCCCATCCCACTTAATGGAGTTTTAAATGATCTTAAAAGATCAGAGGGTATATCATTTAAATATGCAGAATATTGAGAGGTCTGGATAGAGAGAACATGAAGAAGATGTCTCCACTAGTAGGAGAGACTAGGACTTATGTTAGGTTCTTTTTCTTGAGATTCTTATAAACCTGATGCAAATACAATATGCCAACTTCTGTGAACAGCCAAAATTTTATTAAGCAAGTACAAGCTTTGGAGGATCACTTAATATCTTTGCAATGCCTGCAAAGCGTGTTAAGAGAAGCTCGCGCTCTCTGAACAAAGGAACAGTCCTCCCTTTATACAAAATCTTTACATCAAAGTCAGTAATACCACAAACAACCCCATCCATTCTCCCACAGTCACCTGCCACTCAAGGCACAATGTAGTGATCACAAACAATATTATGTAACTCATCCTTTAATGACCAGATCTGTTGTTAATCATTTTTTTAACTGTAGGGAGTAGTCAGAATTTTAATTGTAATGTTCTTATTGATTCTGAATAGGGGATGATAATGTAAATTCTTTTACTCTGAGTAATTAGAAAATGGCCATGTAAATTGCTCTGAATGGCAAGAGATGGGAATGTAAATTCCTTACATTCTACCTGTAAGACATAGACAGGCCACCCTAAGACAGAGGCATATTACCCTATCCCCGGGACATCCAATGTCCTACAGTTCAGCAGAGCAAATTAACCCTTTAATATCTCAACCTGAGGACACAGCCTTTAATACTGAGATGAGGTGGAATCTCTTCAGCCAGAGGGGGGTTAATCTGTGGAACTCATTGCTGCAGAGGGCTGTGGAGGCCAAGTCACTGAGTGTATTTAAGACAGAGGTAGATAGTTTTCTCAACCCCATTCTCCTCATATGCTTGATCCCCTTACTAAGCAAGAGCCTATCAGCTATGATTGAATGGCGGAGCAGACAAATGGCCTAATGATGGGCCAAATGGCCTACTTCTGCTCCTATATTGTATGGTTGTGTAAGGGAGGCAGATTCACTTGTACCATTCTTTGAAACATTGGAAATAGGAGCAGGAATAGGCTTTGGGCTCCTAGACCCCGCTCATCATTCAACACGATTGTGGCTGACTATCTCAATGCCCTATTTCTGCGCAGTACTCGTATCCTTTGCCTTCCAGAAATCTCTCTATTTTGTTTGCAAATATATAATCAGCAACTGAGCCTTAACCCATTGTTATAGAACCCTGGTTGGGAGTCCCTTCATACAGTCTGTTTAGCCCTGTCAGAATTTCAGAAGGGTTTGGAAGGGTATAAACCAAACACATGCAAATGTCAGTTTGGGAAACCTGATCAGTATGGATGGGTTGGGTTGAAGGGCCTGTGTCCTTACTGTATGATTGAGTATAAAAGGCCTACATTTGTCTCCGCTGAAAATGTGTTGCTGGTTAAAGCACAGCAGGTCAGGCAGCATCCAAGGAACAGGAAATTCGACGTTTCGGGCCAGAGCCCTTCATCAGGACTACTACATTTGTCTCCACCAACCATCTTTTTACATGCTTATAGAAGTTCTTGCAATCTGCTTTTATATTCCTTGCAAGGTTGCTCATATTCATTTCTTTCCCCTCTTAAACAGCTGCTTTGTTGAATTTTGAATTGCTCCCAGACCATGGGCTTGCTACATTTTTTGAGCAGTTTTATGATTTCTCATTGGTCTAATACTATCCTTAATTTGTTTTTTAACCATCATTGGACCTCTTTTCCTGCTGTGTTCTTTTCACCTGAAAGAACACCTTCCAACCCCCAACCCCCATTTGTGCATTCATGGGTGCCCTCTTGAGGTGCAGTAGTAATGTCCTTACCCCAGACCAAGAGGCCTAGGTTCAAGTCCCACCTACTCTAGAGGTGTGTAATAACCTCTCCCAACAGGTTGATTTAGAAAAATAGGTTTGTGCACTCATTCCTTAAATATTCACTATTGCTGTCAGTTGTACTGAGGTTGTAATAGGGTTGTCTGGTGCATTGCAGCCAACTTAACTCTGAAACTTTTGTACTCTGCTTAGATTTAGGACCTTAGTTTTGGATTGGATTTCTTTATGTTCCATCCCAATGAAGAATTCTATCCTGTTTTGGTCACTCTTGCCTAATGGAACTCTCCCAATAAGACTTAATTAGCTTCTCCTTGTTGCACAAAACCAAATCTCGGATAGCCTGTTCCTGAACTGGTTGCTCAAATGTATTGGTTTGTGAAAAACATTTGTAAACACTCCAAGAATTTCTGTACTACTTTCCTTCCATTTCTATCTGTTTCCCTTGCTCTTGTCTTCCCATTCAGGCTCCTCTCCCTGCCATTCTAGTTTAAATCATCCCCGGTTGTACAAGTGAACTGCAAGGATATTGGTCACAGCCCTGCAGGGGTACAACCTGTCCACCTTCTACAGGCCCCATCTCGCCTGGAATTGGGAATGTACTGTTACTAAAAAGAAGAAATGAGTAGGGTTATGAGAAGAAGGCCAGAGAGTGGCACCAGATGGGATTCTCATTTGAAGAGCTGGCACAGACACAATGGACCAAATAACCACCTTCTACACCATAACAGTTCTGTTATTTTGTGTATTTTCCTGCTTCTCGGATGCTGCCTGACCTGATGTGTTTTGATCAGTGATGTTAGATCAACATCAAATTTTAAATCTGAAAATGATATAATGCTATCCAAAGTTATAAAGGAAATACATCTGTGGTGGTGGGATCCGTTTGTAGGTGGCGAAGGATGATGCGATGTATCTGGAGGTTGGGGGGGTTGGTAGGTGTTCTGTCCTCCTTGCGTTGGGAGAGGTGGGGAAGGGCGGTGGAGGAGCTATTTGTAGGAGCTTGTTGTGTGCAAACTGACTGACTCTTTCCTGTATTGCAACAATAATTAACTATAGTTCAAAGTTTCTTACTTGGTTGTAAAGCACTTTGAGATGTTCTGTTGTGAAAACATTATTTTTTATGCTGATACCCTTTTCATATATCAAAACTTCTTACTCTTTCCATCCTCTTCTGTCCAGATCTCTTTAGAAGCCAGTTACATTGCTTGTTTCATATTCCTCCTCGCTGATTCCACAATGCACTTGCACTTTGGAAGAAGCTCTTCCTGATATATCCTTTGATTTTACTTCAAATTTTTTAACCGGATTGAACAATTTCTTTTCATTGAGTTTTGTATCTTCTGGTTGCATGTGAAAACTTGATCTACACTATTCTGAAAATTTCTCCTTTTCCAGATAAAAGCCCAGCTTCCTAAACTTTCCCTTATAATGTCTTAATCACTTTTCTCACTAAACCTTTACAATGCCAGCACTTACACCACTTATTGATGAGGTTGCCCTTCAGGAAACAGGTTTGTCACTTATTGTGATGAAGACCGGAACTTCGACTGTCCTGCTCCTTGAATGCTGCCTGACCGGCTGTGCTTTTCCAGCACCACACTGATCTCTAGCATCTACAGTCCTCACTTTCTCCCATGTAATAGCATGTATGCTATTTTTGAAAGGGCCTTCGGTATAGGAGTAAAGGCGTTGTTAGAGTGCCCTTTGAAGATTATTAATGCACTAGTTGACAAGTGGGTAGGCTTGATTTATGGAAATCCAAAACATGGGGACACAGTTGGGACCAGATATTTATTTAAACCTTCTGAGTGAAGTGATTTATTATGAAAATCTGGAATTCTTTACTGCAGAGGGTTGTGAATACGGCATCATTGAATATATTTGATCCTGATATTAACAGCTTTTTGGTGTCTCAAAGAATTGACATATCGAAGAGAGTTGAGTTGACATGATTGATCACGATTGTATTAAATAGCAGAAGAGGTTAGCTAATCTTAGTGGACAATGCCTTTTCAGATAATTTAACTTATTTAATAATTGTTTATTTTGAGTCCAATTGAAAATCTTTCATTCACTACAAAAATATGAGTGCTTTTAAAATCAGACACATTGATGTGAGGTAGTACCACTATTTTCTTGTTCCCTATTGTGCAGTTTCTTGTGTGTCTCTGGAGACATGAGTGAATATATGTTTCATGTTCTGATTCCTTCATGTCCTCCCAGAACAAAAGTAAATATTTTCTAATTTACCTGTTCAGGAATGTTGTTACACGCTTGTGGTGGGACTTAACCCAGGCCTCCTGTTCAGAAGTTGGGACACTACCACAGTACCACAAAAGAATCTCTACCATCATAAAAGTAGTAGTGTTTTCCACGTTTTTAAATTGGAGTAATTTGGAAGATTTTTGAAGCTGGTCCGGATCTCCTGATGGCCTCGCAGCTGACACTTGCCAGCAGCATTCTGCCTGTGCAATTTATATTTTCTAAATCAATCGATTCAGAGATATTATTGCACACCTCTGGATCAGGTGGGACTTATCCCCCTGGTCTCACGACCAATACGCCACCAACAGCCTCTCCAGATGGGCAGTATCCTGAGAGCTCTGATAGCTGGAAACTTAATGAGTTACTATTATTGTATCTGAATGTGTGGGGTTGGTTTGGCGCGTCGGCGCGGCGCATTGTGGTCTAGCGGAGGTCCTCACTTGACCTCCCAAGCCGCATCTGTAACAGAGCAACCCAGTGGAAGAGGCGTTGTTGCTTCAGAGGAAGGGGGTGGGGCAGGAGGGATAGTCCCCGCTTTTTTCCAAACAAAAGGGAAGATAAATAAATTAAATCTATACGAAATGCCGAATTTTTGCGCGGCTCCGAACTGTAGCCGCGGGAGCACCAATTACCCGGACTTACCTTTTTTCAGGTTTCCTAGAGACCGCGAGAGGTGAGCACTCGATATTTTATCAATCTGTTCTGCCTTCAATTAAAAACGACTTCTTTTCGTGAAACGCTTTGCTGCCACCCCCACGGTCGCGCAGATGTTGGCTCGGAGCTTCGATGTTGACCCAAAAATTTAACCTCAGGCTTGTGCTTCCACTTCCCGTCGCTAGGCCCCGCAGACCAAGGAGGGCGCATGCGCAAAACCTGCTTCACTCTCCGGAGCCTCTTAACAATGTGCATCGTTGATATGGTTCAAAGACTAGAACAGAATCCCTACAGTGCGGAAACAGGCCCAGCAGGTCCACACTGACCCTCCCGAAGAATAACCCATCCAGACCCATTCCCCAACCCTGCTACTTTACATTTACCCCTAACTAATGCACCTATCTTACACATCCCTGAGCCCTATCGGTAATTAGATTAGATTAGACTTAGTGTGGAAACAGGCCCTTCGGCCCAACAAGTCCACGCCGAAGCGCAACCCACCCGTACCCCTACATTTACCCCTTACCTAACACTACAATCACCTAACCCGCACATCTTTGGACTGTGGGAGGAAACCGGAGCACCCGGAGGAAACCCACACAGACACGGGGAGAACGTGCAAACTCCACACAGTCAGTCGCCTGAGTCGGGAATTGAACCCGGGTCTCAGGCGCTGTGAGGCAGCAGTGCTAACCACTGTGCCACCGTGCCGCCCACGATTTAACATGGCCAATTCACCTAACCTGCATATGTTTGGACTGTGGGAGGAAATCCATACAGGGACGTGGAGAAACTGCAAACTCCACACAGACAGTCGCCCAAGGCTGCGGGTCCCTGATGCTGTGAAGCAGCAGTGCTAAATTGCTCTATCCATGCGCTCGCTCGGCTCTCTCTCTCTCCCCCTCACACGCTCTTCCCTGCCCACTCATTTATCCAAAATGTCGCCATCTCCACCACCTGATGCTGCCTGGCTTGCTATGCTCTTTCAGCCTCCTTGTCAACCCATCTCTAAAAGCAAGGTTGCTGTAAATTTGACATTAAAAGTAGAAGACGCTGGTAAAACTCAGCATCAACACAGTTAATGTTTAAAATTAAGTCACATACGACAGGTGTGGAAATGTCTTCCATGACAACAGTTGACGCTAAACCAGTAGTTAATTTTAAATCTGACATAGATAATTTTTTGTTTCGCGAAAGCGTGCGAAAGCATGAAGGGATGTGGGCCAAAGGTAAATACATGGAGTTAGATTCAATAAAATGTGGTGCTGGAAAAAACACAGCAGGTCAGGCAGCGTCTGAGGAGCAAGAGAATAAATGTTTTGGGCTAAACGCTTCATCATTAGGCCACAGATCAGCCACAATCTCATTGAATGGCAAAACAGGCTTGAGGGCACTGAAATACTTACTCCTGTTGTTATATGATCTGAACAAGTATTGAGGTTGAAGCATTAACTGTGTTCTCTCTACAGGTGCTGCCAGAGCTGCTGAGTTTCTCCAGCAGTGTTGGTTTTCATATTTGTTCATTGAGTGTAGATACACTGACAAGGCCACTGATTGCTGCCATACTTGTTTATGCTGTAAATACTTGCTGTCCTCTCACCCACTCATTTGTATGTTCTTCATCTCACCCTAACAACGTACCCTCTTATTCCTTTCTCCGTCCAGTTCATTCAGTTTGCCCTCTACCGTGGTAAGTGTGCCACATCCTGTACCTATGTCTAATGCACGTTGTCACACTCTGCTTTTGGTGTATACTGTTTTCCATGCTCCTTTTACCCTTTCCGGGTCATAATCTATTCTGACATGCAACTTTCTGAATCAGCATTTCTGCTGTGTCCTTTTCTTGAGGCACATGTTTTCTGTGCTGTAGGTGGTGACCTTTCCTTCAATTGTGCTTGCTCCCCCTCTGTTATTTCTGCTCTGACTTACTCCAGGCCTGAACCGAGATAGACTTTAATACCTTTCACTGTGTAAGCTTTGACATTCAATATTACAATTTACTGCAGGCACCTGCACAATGCCATCACAATATATATAATCCCCTCCACTTTCGCCATTCTGAAGCATCTGTTTCCTATGTGACACTTTGGTGTGCACCTTACTTATCCCTAGCTCTTCCTTTCCTACAAAAGCTTCTCATGCAAGCTCAGGAGCTGTAACATCTGCCTCCTTGTCTCCTCCCTATTCATCATCCAGTGCCACAAATACTATCTTTACGTGAAATAGTGATATACTTGTTTTTTATTCTCATTTGGGTCTACTGTATTTCCATTTTTTGTTGATCTCTTGAGGAGAATTCAAAAGATTGCGTGACTACTTTGTCCAACACTTGTATTCAACCGTGAGTGTGGTTGCAAACTTCCAGAAGTATTAATTTTCCCCCCTCATCCCATACTTCCACTGCCTTCCCTATTCTCTTCTAATATAGAGTCATGGAGATGTACAGCACGAAACAGACCCTTCTGTCCAACACAACCATGCTGACCAGATATCCCAACCCAATCTAGTCCCACCTGCCAGCACCCAGTCCATATCCTTCTAAACTCTTCCTATTCATATACCCATCCAAATGTTGCAGTTGTACCAGCCACCACCACTTCCTCTGGCATCCTCATTCCATACACATACCACCCTCTGCATGAAAAAGTTGCCGCTTAGGTCTCTTTTATATCTTTTCCCCTCTCACCCTAAACCGCTGCCCTCTAGTTCTGGACTCCCCCACCCCAGGGAAAAGACTTTGTCTATTTATCCTATCCATGCCCCTCATGATTTTTAAACCTATATAAAGTATGAATGCTAGCTTTTTGTGATTTCATCCATGAGGATCCTGAAATCCTTCTGTATATCTTGCATTTGATAAGGAGCCTATCAAAGGAATTTACCACTAAAATTATGATCCTCTTTGCAGTGCAACATTTTTGTCTCATTTGTTGTCATTGCTTCACTTTAGATGAGTTGTGTTTTCTTGCTTGTTTCCACTCTAGTGCTCCATTTTTAACTACCTAATAGGTCTTTTTATACTACAGGATGGGGCTGAATAAGGAATAAGTATTAAGTTTCTTCAAGGAGATGGTCATAAATTTGTTCGGGAAGAGGCCAATATCAATTTAACCTTTTTTGTTACAGCACTGTTTAAAAACTATTTTTGAGAAGATTTATAGCTGAGGTTGGTGCTAAGTATGTAAGCTAGCTTGCTGAACTTGTTTGTTTTCAGACGTTTCGTCACCATACTCGGTAACATCAGTGAGAGTCACCCATGAAGCACTGGTGGTATGTCCTGCCTCTCTCTTTTATTACTTCAACGAGCTACATCGCACTGCAGCACCCAAGAACTACAAAAAGAGCTACAAGAAGAAAACTATCTCTACAAAGTTTTCATGAAAAACAAATACTCAGTAAACGCAATCCGCCAAATCTTCAGAAATAAGCCCAAACAAGCAGGCACAATGCAACCAAAAACTATAGCACATTATGTAACATCAAAGATATATCAGAAATGACTTCCTGTCCACTCATACCTTGTGGCATCATGGTAGCCCACAAATCTTCCAAACACACTTAAGCAGCGACTAATGAAACTAAAGGATCCATTAGATATTACCAACAAATCCGATGTCATTTGCAAGATACCATGCAAGAACTGTAAAAAAACACTATGTTACCGAACAAGCAGGAAACTTTCCACCAAGATACACGAACACCAACTAGCCACCAAAGACATGACCCACTATCACTAATTTCCATACATATAGAGAAACAAGGGCACCACCTTAATTGGGAAAACACACACAGTCTAGGACAGGCAAAACAGATACGCACAAAAATTCTCAGAGGCATGGTATTCTAACCAGAGCTCCATTAATAATCACATTGATCTAGATCCTGTTGACCTTCCCTTGGGGGGTGGGGGGGAATGAACCAGAAATGACATCACCCACCTTAAGAAACCAAGACCTATAAATAGAGAGGCAGAACATACCAACAGCCTTTACTGGAGACTCTGATGATGTTACGAAATGTGGTGACGAAACGTCTGAAAACAAATCTTCCAGCTCAGTGAGCTAGCTAACTTATTATGTAAAAACCCCAAGACTGTAGGCAGACAAATATTGATGCTTGTTTTGGATTGTATAAATTCTGAAGGTGCTTTCATCTTCAGTAAGGTTGTTGATTTCTGCAATGGGGAGTGAAAGAGAAGGGAAAAACTTTACAGTAGAACCAGTAAGAAATTTTTCAGTCTTAGCTAAACCAAATTAGCTTCATGCAACCCTGAAGTCTTCCACTTCAAAGTACCGAGGCACTGTTTTGAAAAGTTTTTATTTTGCTGGAAAAGTAATTGGCAATAAACCTATAACATCATACTCATTATGACAGAGAGACACCATTTGGCCCATTGAGTTTATGCATTTCTTTCTCATAACGAAAACATAATCTGTCTGAAATGCAATCTGTTGTATCAGATGTTGGGTCATAACAGTCATTATTTTTCTTCTATTGATGTAGGTGTCAGAAATGGGTAGAGAATTGTCGCCGAGCTGACTTGGAAAATAGGTCCGCTGAGCAGCTTCACAAACAGTACCGACTCTGTGCAAGACACTTTGAACAATCCTTGATATGCACAAATGTAAGTTGGAATTCTGTTTATTCCACATCAAGCTGTTAGAGATAATAAGGAATGGCCATTTGGATTTGTTCTATGCATCCCACCAACCAAGTCCCAGCCCACTTCTTCTTATAACTAAGATGTGTATTGCTCAACCTTTTGATCTTCCAGCAAAATAAACTCCTCTGTAAGGTCACAAATTTGAACAAAAATCAGACAGTACTGCAGTCTTCCTCAACAGTCATATACTTAATTGACATTTGTCTCTACCTCTGGGCTGTACAGTTTTTGTAGGGTTGGCCATTCAACTTGTCAAGCCTTCTCTTCATTCCATTGAATCATATCTGCTACAATATGTACATTGACTCTAATTATTCACTTAGTTCAATGTTCTTTGATATGTTTACCCAATAAAACAAGCATCCCATCCTAATACATTTCTGACATTCTAACCATGAATGCTGTATTTTGTAACTTGGGCACTCATTTCATTGCAGATGTTGCAACTACCCTTGCTCACAATTGCAGAAACAAGTAAACAAAACTAAATAGAAGGGGTGAGGGGTGCACGTACAGAAATAAAACTGAGGCAGAGAGACACTGTGGGTACAAGAGAGCAAAGGTTGTCAGGGTGGGATGGTGTGAAAATGACTAAAAAAAATGTGCTTTTTAAATTTTATGGACTTTTCTCCAATATGTAAATTGATATTTTTTGAAAACTTTTTAGGCTAATTCTATTTCCTCATTTCAGTGACCAGTTTTTCAAAAACAAAAAATTATCCCCAGCCCCCTGCGTGTAGAGAGTTGGTTGGTTTCAGTCTTTGAAAACTGAGATAGTTCCTTAGTGGCTTTTTGAGCAAACTAAGTGCGAAACTAAATCATACAGTACCAGGTTAACTTCAGTCCTTGCCTTATGATAGGAGTGCTGCTATTGGCTTTATCATTTCAAGGGCAAGGAGGGAGAACATTCTGGTCAACAATCTTGCCTGTGGTTAAAATACTATGATCCTGCTGGAGGGTTTTGTACTTTTTCTCATCAGACATTCTCAATTAGGAACCGAGGGATTGCTGCATGAGAAAAGACAGAGGTCAGTCTTATTTGCCTTCCATTATCCTGTGATGTTAATAGCGGTAATGGTTAATCAACCTCTACAAACTGGTTTGCAACAGGCCCAGCAATGAGACAACAAAATTCTCAACCCTTGAAAAGCGTTCAGAAGTGCAGGAGCAAAGTCATCTTTCCATCCAAGCCTGAGACATTTGTTCAAGTAACCCGTGTACAGTATTATGATTATTATTCTGAACAATGTCAATCTAAGTTGCATTTAAATGAATCAATGTTTGCTGCTTCTCTACTTCCTAAGCTAGCAAGTATATGTTCTGACAAAGAGTCATTGGACTTGGAACATTAACACTGTTTTTTCTCTACCAATGGTGCCAAACCGGCTGAGTTTCTGCTTGCTGTCTTTGTTTCACAAATCCAACATTTACAGTTCTTAGTGTTTATTAAGTGTAGTAGATTGGTTGCTTTCTCACTGAAGCATTCTTGTCTCTGGCTTTGTTATAATTTGAGTGCCATACCGTCTGTTTGTACTATCCTGGACAAAATAAAGAAGCATTGGGCTATATTCTCTATTTGCTGTTAAATCTTAAAAACGGCCATCTTAACATCTCTTGGGCTTCCTTTCTCAAGTGGCAACATAAACAAGTTGTATAGTCTTCACAAGCTGATTAGTATACTCTCTAGGTCAGTGTAGTCATTCTCCTCTGTGCTGTCTCCAGAGGTACAGTATTATTACTAAACCAGCAAGAACTGCACACTGACTTTGAAGTGAGATTAAATTGCAAGCTTAGTTTGCAATTTCACTTGAATATTAGCTTTTTTTTAATGTATCCAGCATCCTAATTGCATATATATAAAAGGTAAAATACAGTAGAAATGGGAAATCTGGAAAAAAAAACACATCTGGGAAAACTCAACAGGTCAGGTGAAAGGTTACCAACATGAAATGTTTCAGTCTTTTCTCTCCACAGGTGCTGCTGACTTCCTGAATTATACGGGGTTTTATTTTAATTTGCTGTACACGTTCATGAAGTGGCCTATGACTGTCAAATATTATGTACGACTTGGTATCTGGCTGTAATATTATGAACTGGCTGAATAAGTTAGAGGCTATGAGACAGCAACAGAGAAACTGTAAATGGGGAAATTTGAGTTAGAAAGCAATTTGATATCAACAGTAAAGCATGTAACATTATTTGAAATTATAAACTTGTTTCCAGAGCCCTTACAGAACTGTCCTTAAGGATAATGCCGTGCCAACTTTGTTTGACTTAACGAGCCATCTCAATAAACCTGAAGGCAAACACAGAAAGCACAAGAGAATAAAAGACCTGGTAAAGTCACTTCATTACAATAATTGTCGCTTTTTTCCTCTTTTTGTGAACCTCAGGATATGTTAAGATGGTATAAAGCCTTTTCCTTTTCTTTCCTTCTTGTTATAGACTGAGGAAGATTTATTAAGGGTGAAGGCACCAAGAAGTAAGTAGCTCCATCACGCGTAAAGTATGTAACCCTGAAAATAGTATGAACTGATCATATGTTTTTTTTTTAAACGTATATTCCTGGAGCTTTAATTTTTAGTAGGCTGTCTAACCAGATATATGTTTGAACTGGAAGGTGTTATTTCAGCATTAAAAATGATTTCACAAATATTTCTAGAAATATTCTTTCAGAAATAGCTCAATTGCTTATATGATGGCAAGTGACTATAATGTAAAAATGGCACCTTAGAAAATGCCTTGTGTGTACATCCTCTATAGGAATACAGATAATGCATGTAAAATGATTAGGAAAGTTATGACTGAAAGCTAAGTGTGCAAGAAAACAAATTTTTAAAAACCTATAACTTGCATCAGAAAATGTCAAAGCAATTAAAGGTTATGACATGGTCACAAATGAAAGAACCAAGTGCTCAGAGATTGGTGACTGCTGATTCTGAAAGGAAAAATATATACCTGAAGGAAAATGATGAGACGTCTAGCTTAGGGTAAAAAGAGAACTGGTTGATTTGGAGAAAGAGGATCAAGAGGTGGATTTCTTGCATAAGCTGAGTTTGTGGCGAAGAAAGGCAAAATGCTAGAGTAAATGTTTGTTTGACATGGAGTTGAACATGAGTGAACAACGTGGAGTTGCTAAAGGAAAAGATTTAAGTCTTGGGCCAAGAGATACTATGGTCTAACTATGGTCTCAGTTTTGGTGGGGAGAACATTTAAAGTCTAAGTTTGTTCTGAAAAGTAACTAGGATAGTTTGACAAACCCACAAAGTTGGAATCCAACCAACAGCATTAAGGTGAAGTCTATGCTGGTAGAGAGACAGAAAAGAGATTGTGTAATAATAAGGGCACTGAATATGAGATGAATGATTAATTATGCAAGTTGACAAATGCAGATGTCATGATAATATCCAGGCCAAAACTGAAGGAGTTGTATCTAGTTGGAATTAACCTAGAGAGAGAGAGAGAGAATTTTGTGCAAGTGATGGAAATAATGAGATTGAAGGAAGGTGAAGTTAATGATAAAATGGTCAGCCAAAGTCTTTTGTCAACAAGCCCATTTGCAGAAAGATTACAAGATTGAATGTGCATCTGAGGGTGTTTAGTTTATTTTTAATTTGTTCTTGAGATCTGAATGTTATGGGCTAGTGTGGTACTTACTGTTGTTGCCCACAAGGTCTGATGCTTAGCTTCCTGGAACTGTTGCAATTGCGAAGGCATATCCACAGAGCTGTTCGGAAGGGTGGTTCATGACTCTATGACAAGTAAAGGAACGACGATTACAGCTTTAAGTCAGAATGGTGTGTAACTTGCTGGAAAACCTGGTGGTGTTCCTATTGCATCTGCTGCCTTGACAGCTGGAATGAATTTTGAGGTGTAGAGCAAAACTTGTTTAAATTCAGATTGAAATTAGTTCATTATTGATGCTGAGGGAAGAGAAGTACTTGGAAAATTTACATTTTTTATATTTGTTGTTTATTTAATAACTGGGAAATGATGGGCATTTTTAAACAAATGACCTAAAGTATTTCTCTTGGGAGCACAGCCACCTGCAAGTTCCTCGCTGAGCCAGTCACCATCCTGGCTTGGAAAATTATCAGCATTCTTTTTGTATCACTAGGTCAAAATCCTGGAGCTCCTTACCTAACAGCTTTGTGGATGTACCTACCCTCAGTGAGCTTCAGTTTAAGAAAGCAGCTTGTCACCACCTGTTCAAGGGCAGCTACGGATGAGTGATTAATGATGGCTCAATCAGCAAAGCCCATGATCCAGGCATAAAACAAATCTTTGGCCCAACCACAATCCCATTTTAAGGAATTTCTAATTATTTTGGGATCTATTTGCTTTTGATGTTTGAAAGCTACAATCCACACTAGATCTGAAACAACCTTAAACTCTTACCTGTTGTGGTGACCGTTTGGTACTTCAGTGACACCAGAGTTCTAATTTATATAAATCCTCTGAGTGGCCAATTTCTTATCGTATAAATTTCTTCCTATCTATACCAAATTTACCTTCCTCCTTGTATGATTGCAGCTGGTGTTACCACAGGTCAAGCTAGATGCCAGAATGAAATCTGGCATAGTTGATCACAACGCAAACATTGAAGGCTACTCTCTTTAACAGTCAAAGAGAAGTTTGATATATCAACGAAATACAAAAAAGTAAACCAAGCCACGCTATCTATATATAGCAGATTAAAAGATTTCAAAACACAGAGCAAAACTAAGTCTTGTTCACTTTTCATCTGTACCAGTACTGTGAGCTATGAAGCCTTTTCAGAGCTTAGATTTCCTCAGTCTTTTAATAATCTGTTGAGTTTTAATCAAATGCTCCTGCCTTGGAAATTAAACAAACAGCTTTTAATTGCGGTTGTTTATTTCTTTAACTGGTCTGAATGATATCTTTTTTGTAGGAGAGACTATGTTTCTGATCCTGGTCAAGCCACCTTTGAATTGCACCCAAAACACTTCTGAACTCATCCTAGATTCTGCAGCTTAATATTTTCTCTCTCCTATTGTAAAGCTGTACAATATAAACAAACTTCCGTGACCACTTCAGGACGCCTTGCAGTCATCTGCAATCTGAAGCGTATTGGTTTAAAAATGTGATCTAGAAAGAGTGACCGAGTTAAATTTAAATCACTTTGCAAAATTAGATTAACACCCATGTTCCACCAGTGTGAATAGTTGCTAAAATATATCATTTGCATTACCAAGCAGCAAAAAAATTACTGGAGCCCAGGAACTGCAGCAATATCATTGATGTTTTCCAGAAATCTGAAGCTGATACAATAATTTTTAGTATCCTAGTCTAACTCTTCTTTCACAATGTATGGGTACCATTCTGTTAGGTACTTGCTGTACTCTGATTCAGTGATATGTAAGCAATCTGTTTTAGCCTGTTTATCCCCGATACATTTTGGTCTTCACTGGCACAAAACTAAAATGGGAAAGGTGGCCTAACCATGGCTAACAAGGGAAATTAAGGATAGTATCTCATCCAAGAAAATGACATCTAAATTGGACAAAAGAAAACCGTAGATGTGTGGATAGAGAGCAGTTTAGATTCAGCAAAGGAGGATTAAGGGATTGAATAAGAGGGTGGAAATTAGTGGAGGGGGCGGTGATTGGGTTCAAGAGCCTCAAGGTTATGTTGCAGATCTGTAGAACCCAGGTTACACCATACTTGGACTATTGTGTTCGGTTCTGGTTGCTCATTATATGAAGGATGTGGAAGCTTCGGAGAGGGGACAGAGGAGATTTACCAGGATGCTGTCTGGACTAGAGGCCATGGTCTTATGAAAAAAGATTGAGGAGGCTAGGGCTTTTCTCATTGGAGCGAAGAAGGATGAGCGGTGACTTGATAGAGAGGTACAAAATGATGAGAACCATAGTTAGAGTGGATAGCCAGAGATCTTTTCCTAGGATGGAAATGGCTATCGCTAGGGGGCATAATTTTAAGGTGATTGGATGAAGGTCTAAGGGAGATGTCAGAGGTAGGTTCTGTACTCAGAGAGTGATTGATACATGGAATGCACTACCAGCAGTGGTAGCAGACTCAGATACATTTAAGGACATTTAAACGACTCTTGGATCGGCACATGGGAGGTAGTACAATGAAAGGTATGTAGGTTAGTCTGACCTTATAGGAGCAATGTCAAGGGCTGAAGGGCCTGTACAGTTCTATGTTCTATGAAATAAGTACTAGAGTAAGATTGTGGAAAAGATACAGAATCTTTTACAAGCAAGTTGAATGTAAGTGAAGGGCAGAAAATTAATGAAGAAAAATGTAGGTCTCATCACAGACACGGAAGTTATAATGGGGAACAAAGAATGTCAGACCAACTAAATACATTAGACAATAGGTGCAGGAGGAGGCCATTCTGTCCTTTGAGCCTGCACCACCGTTCAATGTGATCATGGCTGATCATCCTTAATCAGTATCCTGTTCCTGTCTTATCTCCATAACCCTTGATTCCACAATCCTCGAGAGCTCTATCCAACTCTTTCTTAAATGAATCCAGAGACTGGGCCTCCACTGCCCTCTGGGGCAGAGCATTCCACACAGCCACCACTCTCTGGGTGAAGAAGTTTCTCCTCATCTCTGTCCTAAATGGTCTACCCTGTATTTTTAAGCTGTGTCCTCTGGTTCGGCACTCACCCATCAGTGGAAACATGTTCCCTGCCTCCAGAGTGTCCAATCCTTTAATAATCTTACATATCTCAATCAGATCCCCCTCTCAGTCTTCTAAAACTCAAGGATATACAAGCCCAGTCGCTCCAGTCATTCAGTGTAAGGTAATCCTGCCATTCCAGGAATTGAGCTCGTGAACCTACGCTGCACTCTCTCAATAGCCAGAATGTCTTTCCTCAAATTTGGAGACCAGAACTGCACACAGTACTCCAGGTGTGGTCTCACCAGGACCAAATACATTGTTAGTTTTGCCTTCACAAAGGATACAAATAATGCTCTAAAAATGTTGGGGATCCCTGGGTTTCGAGAGAGGGAAGAACTGAAGGAAATCAGTATTGATAGGGAATTGGTGTAGGGAAAATTTAAAATGATTGAAGCCTGATTTAAAAACTTAGGCCCAATAATCTACACTCTAAAGTACTTCAGAAAGTGACTGTTGAAATAGTAGATGCATTGGTGGTCATCTATCAAGCTTCTATAAACTCTGGAGTAGTTCCTATGGATTGCAGAGTAGCTAATGTAGCCCTCCTGTCTAAAAAGGAAGTAGAGAGAAAATGGAGTTATAGACCAAGTAGCCTGACATCAGTCGTGTGAAAAAAATCCATTCAACAAGATTTAATAGTACAGCATTTGGGAAACAGTGACAGGATTGGCTAAATGGATTTACAAAAGGGAAATCATTCTCAATGCATCTCCTGGAAAGTTTCAAAGATGTAATTAGTTGATTTGATAAGGAGGAGCTAGTGGATGTGATTTATTTGGACTTTCAGAAGGTGTTTGATAAAGTCTGAAATAAGAGATTAACATGTAAAATTGAAGTATATCAGATTGGGGGTAGTGTACTGATATCGATACAGAAGTGGTTAGCAGATGCGAAGCCATGGAAATAAATGGGTCTTCTTCCAAATTGCAGACAGAGACCAGTGACGTACTGCCAAAGTTAGTGTTTGGACCCCAGCTATTCACAATGTGATAATTTGGGTTAAGAAACTAAACGTAATATGTCCTAAGTTTGCAAAACATGCAAAGCTGGGTGGGAAGATGAGCTGTGAGAATAGAGACATACTTCAGTGTGATTTAGATAAGTTGAGTGAGTGGATAAATGCGTGGCAGATGAAGTATAATGTGAGGTTATCCATTTTGGTCGTAGGAAAGCAGATAATCTGAATAGCAATCGATTAGAAAAGGAGGAGGTGAGTCCTGGGTACCCTTGTACACCAGTTACTGAAAGTAAGCAAGTCCAGCATAGGGTGAAGAAGGCAAATGGTATTTGACCTTGGTGAGATCACGCCTAAAATATTGTGTGCACTTTTGGCCTCCTTATCTGTGAAAAATGGTTTGGCTATAGAGTGAGTGTAATAAAGTTTTACCAAGGTGACTCCTGTAACAGCAGGACTGACGTATGTTTCCAGTGACTGGGAAGACTAGAACCAGTGGTCACAGTTTACAATATGGGATAGGCTGACCAAAATGAGGAGAAATTTCTTCATCCAGAGAGTGGTAAGCCTATGAAATTCTTTGCCACAGAATGAAGTTGTGGAGAAGGAGTTAGATATAATTCTTGGAACTAAAGCGGTCAAAGGATATGTGGGGAAAAGGTACAAGCTCCTGAGTTGGATGATTAGCGGTGATCATGTTGAATGATGATGTATGCTCAATGTGCCAAATGCCTGCTCCTCCTAGTTTCTGTTTCTATATAATGCTGCATTTCAAATCTATAAATTCCCTTGTACATTTATTCCATTAGGATCGCCGATGCTTTTCGAGTTGTGATGCAATAATATACTGATGCACTAATAATACCACTTGACTTTCAATCTACATCTTAGCATTTTTGGCCTGTTAATATTATTTACAGTCTTGAGTTTAGAAGTTAAAAGTAGACAAGGTGAATATAAGAGAGTAACTTAATTGAGTTAGTATTTATTCTTCAGATTTTTGTGTCACAGGTTTGTGCTTATAAACATAGCGCTATAATTCTGTGTAAATTTTGTCCTTAATTTAATTGTCTTTAGCCAGGAAATAACTTGTGTAAATATGTTGAATATGTGACTCTTGTGTTAGCAGAACTTACAGGGAGAGTTTGTCAAATCAACATTTAAGTTGGGTGTATGATTAAGTATAATAAAAATTTTGGCAATAGTTTAAAACATTTTTTTTAATGTTTTTAAGCTGACTGTGATGTCCTGAGAGGTCTGCAGTGTAAACAGGAGGCAATCAATGAACTTGACAAAACAGAACTGGAAGGTGCTACAGAGAGCCTTGAAGAGTCTACTCTTTTGGAAGAATCTTTGAATTTGACACCTGAAGAGAAAGGGAACAAAGAATTTCTCAAAGTTTTATTTGAAACTGTATTGTTGTTGGGGAGGCAAAATGTCCCTTTGGGAGGATCAGCCACTGAAAACCTGAGTAACTTGTGCAATACTCCTGACAACATTCAAGCACTACTGGAATTCCGAATGAATGCAGGCGATGAAATTCTTAGAAAGAGATTTGAAACAACTGCTGTGAATGCAGTGTACTGCCCTAAGAACTTGCAAAAAGACCTTTTGGACATCTGTGAGATGTGCATACGGGAGGAGGTACTCCGAGAAGTTCGTGACAGCAACTTCTTCTCAATTGTGACAGATGAAGTGATCAATGTAGCAGGACTTGACCATGTGTCCCTGTTAATTCGGTTTGTAGATGAGTCTGACTGTCTGAGGCAAGAATTTGTTGGCTTCATACCCTGTGATCTTGACGGGGAGTTCTTGGCCAGTCGGATCCATGAGACTCTTACAGAAAAGTGGGGTCTGAACATGTATTACTGCCGTGGACAAGCATACAATGGTTCTGGCACAATGTGTTACAAAAAGCGAGTTGTTGTGGCTAGCATTTTACAGCAGTGTCCAAAGGCATTGAGCACTCCTTGTTCTTCCTATCCCCTAAACATATGGATTGCGAAGTCCAGTCTCATTTTTGGTATTAACATGGTATTAAGTTTGATGGAAAACATTGTATCATTTTTCAGTTTGTCACCTCAACTCCAGAAGGTTTTTGATGTTGGTGTTGACGGTGTCTATCAAACAAATGAGGAGAAGGCAAAGGAGCTGAAAAAACTCTTTCAAATTAATTGGTATGAAAGACATGACTCTTTTGAAATCTTGGCAGATCTTTATGAAGTACTGGTGACGTGCTTGGATGAGATCAGTTACGATACATGTGGTAGGTGGAATGCTGAGATAGCGACCCAGGCCAGCATGTTGTCCTCAACCATGAGAGATTTTGAAATAGTTGTCTCTGTTATGGTGTTGAAAAATGTTCTCTCATACACAAGAGCCTTTGGCAAAAATCTCCAAGGTCAAGCATCAGACACTTATTTTGCCTCAAGCACTTTGACTGCGGTCCTGCACTCATTAAACGAAATGAGGGACAATATTGATGTGTATCATGAGTTCTGGTTAGAAGAAGCCACCAATTTGTCAATCAAAATGGGAATTGAACTAAAGCTGCCTTGGCGATGCCGCAGGCAGCCTCAAAGTGAAGAGGTTTCTGAGGACACTCCTGAAAACTACTATAAGGAAGCAATTACTGCACCCTTTTTGGACCACATTATTTTAGAAATTGAGGACATGTTTTCCGAGCAGCAGCTAAAGGCTCTCAAGTGCCTGTCGTTGGTGCCTTCTGTTATGGCTCAGCTGAAATATAATACTGCAGAGGAAAACATGGCTGATTTATATAAAGACGATCTTCCAAATCCCGATACCCTTTCAGCAGAATTGCACTGTTGGAAGATAAAATGGAAGCATCGAAGCAGAGATGTTGAACTTCCTAGTACTGTTTTTGACACGCTACGCCATCCTGACATCAAATTCTTTCCAAATGTGTACACTTTACTTAAAATTGTCTCAAACCTACCTATTATCAAGCTCGAAACTGACAAGTATGAAATTGGACGGAAACGGCTGAAAGCGTACTTAAAAATCACTCCGGTTGAGGAACGGACAACCAGTCTGGCACTAATCCACATCAGTTATGATGCTAAACATGACTATGACATGATGGTTGATACCTATGCAAAACTGTACCCAGAGAAAATGCAGCTCGCCCATGTGACTGATTCAGATAGTGTGGACATTAGCAATCATGATGGAAACAGTGTTGAAATTAATAATTTGGATACAAGCACTCGGACAGTGTATGAGGTTGATGGCGAGTGCATGGAGGTGGCAAGCCATACAGTGGCAAGTGGGGTTGTACTCCACCATCAGTCTGCAGGAAGCCTCATGGAGGTCTGCCAGAATTCAGATAAGACTATCATAGAAGTGACCCAGCATCCAGAGGGGACCACAGTAGAACTGCAGCAGTTTCCTGTAAGCGGTACTATGATTGTGACTCAGCATACAGCCGAATCCAGTGTGGAATTGCAACACCATCCGGAAGGGGCTCAGATCAGCCAGCAGCCAATAGAAAGCAGTGTGGGACTGCAGCACCACATAGAGGGAAGAGTGGTGGAGGTGATCCACCATCCAGAGGTGAATGGTGTAGAATTGCAGCATCACTCGGAGGTGAATGGCTTGGAATTGCAGCACCATCCAACAAGCCAAGTTATTGAGGTGAGCACTGTGGAGCTCCAGCCACAAATGGAGTCCAGCAGTGTGGAGTTGCAGCACCAGGTACAGGAGGGTGCAGTATCTCTGCAGCACCATCTGGAGGAAAATACTGTTGAACTACAGCACCACCCAGACACCAATACTGTGGAATTGCACAATCCACAAACTAGCACTATTGAGCTGAGCCATGGAATAGAAGAGACCACCATGGAGGTGGGTCATTGTTTAGAGACTAGTGCCACAACAATAATACAACAACAACAACAGCCACAGCATGGTGCTGTGGAAATGCAGAGCCAGTGCGACTTGCAGCCTAGTGAGATGGAGATACGGCCGCATAAGGTGTCTGTTGCTACAGAGACAGACCATCCGGAGATCGATGAAGTAGATATCATGCCCCATGTGGAACCAGTTGCTACAGAGGTGCAACATCCTTCAGAAGTTACTAGCATAGAAATCCAACATAACCCAGAGCCTGGTGCTACAGAGGTGCAGCAACATTCGGAATCAATCTCTGCAGAGGTACAGCAACCACTGCAGACTAATGCCCCAGATTTGCCTCATTGTGATGAATCTAGTACTGTGATGGAGGACAATCCAGAGAAAGGCGTAGAGGCAATAGAACACCAATCTGTGGAATTCGATCCACATCCCGAGTCGCGTGCCATTGAGCTGGAACAATGCCCTGAGGCAAATGTGGTGGAACTGGAGAACCGTCCAGAAGCAACAGATCTGCAGAACCCTCCTACAGAAGCAGCCACAGTGGAAGTAGACAAAGTGAGCTTGTGTAATCAGGATCTGAATGGTGATGGAATAAAGGTTTTGGAAATAAAAAATTCAGAAGACAGAAATTCAGAGACAGACATTTCTAGTGTAAGTAATGTAAATAGCTCTGAAGTAGCAGTACAATAAAATGATACATTTGCTACTTCCATTATACTTATAACAGTCAACGACTTTAATCTGTGACCAATGCAGGTTGGGCATGTTGAAATGTGAAGACTCCTGCATGAGGGTGCTCTTCAAGATAAGATGTTCGTTTAAGGGTGAAATAAACAACAATTTTTGAATTATTTTCATTCATTGTTTTATTACCCTTCCCTTTGAGTACCATGACATCTTTTACCCATCTCCAATTACCTCTGATTTAAAAATTCTTTGGGCCCAGGAAGGTACCCTTGCCAAAGACACGTCCATGTGTGCAACCTGCTTGCCCATGATGTTTGTTCAAAGGAGTGATATGCTTTTCCTTTAAATGTAGTCTTTGTCAAAACTGCTAAAGTTAAGTATCGAAAAAATGTGAAGGTAAATAACATTTATATACGAACAACAATGTTTAAATTGACATTCTTACCTAGGTACCTTTTCTGGGAGTTGAATTTCCTTAACCTTAAATCTGTGATTTGGAATTTGGTTGTGTCATATTACTCTGATACTTCGTATGAATTTGTAGTGGTTTACCCAGTGTCCATATAAATGTATTGGGTGCTCAACAGGAGTGCAAATTCAGCCTGTACGTTTTAATGCTTTCTTATTTTCCCCTTTGCCCTCAACTGAGATGGAGATACTGATGATATGGTTTGAGCATTTTAATTTCCTGATCTGTTGTAAAAAAAAAGTTACAATCATTGATGGCCATCAAGCTTATTTTAGCAATATGTTTTAACTGAAATGTTTTCTCAAATTGTTTGTCCACCTGCGGTGTCTTTTAAAAGATAATTTGTTTAATAGTTTTTCCTGGGGCAGCTTTGATCCAGTTAGCTCCCCTCACTCCCCCCAGCATTCTCTCTCACTTTCAGATACCATGTCTGTCCTTTCTGTCTCCACTGCTAGGAAAACAAGAATTGGGTGCCACCGCATACTATTTGATAACAATTGAAAATGCTAAAGCTGTTGTGAATTAATGAGCAGTTTCAGAAATTATGTTCTAATTCTTTACATCGCCCCCCCACACCATTCTGGAATGTATTAATTCCGAGCTGACACCTTTTTCTGATATCTGATCAATGGCACTCTTCCACTCTTTACCTAGGTAAGAGGCATAAGATCCACTAAACTGGTCATCATCCTCACCATTAGCCTGGAGTCCAATGATAGGGTTTAGAAGCATTGGCTAACTATCCTGGAAACCAACTTAGTAAAGGAACTATTTAAAGTAAAAATTAACAACTTTATTTCTTAAAGTATAACAGAGAATAATTAACGAACTGCTATTTACAATTTCTTTCTCTAACCTATCTTTTAGCTTCCTTCTATAATACTAGTCTGATAAAACTCCCAATTAAAATTTACAAAACACTTCTTATCTCAAAACCAGGCGACTGTAGGTTCTTGTCTCCAGAGCTTCATGCGTCATCTTTTCTCCTTGTTAGGAATTTCTGCATTGCAGGTTACTGATTGAAAAGGTACTTTTAAGAGAGAGCTACTTTCAAGCAGTGTGTTTACATGCTGGGCTGTGGCACTTCTCCTCTCAACTGTTCAATTTTCCCCAGTCTTACGCTCCAGAACATTGGAATGTGTCGTTGGCTTTTAAGATTGTTAATATGCTTATTTCAAACTTGATTGGAGTTTATGTTTGGGGTATAATTTAACCTGATTGGCCAAATTTGAATTTGTTTTTGTCTCCCAGCAATGAGCTAATAGAGTTTTTTCGATCCAGTGTTATATTGTTTCCTTTTTGGGAACTCTTGGTGCTGTGTTTGGTAGTTCTGCTGTTTTTAACTGTCTTAAAGGTATGCCCACATCTACATGACAACTGGGTGTAATAGTAATCGAAGCAATGTGTTCTTTCTGTCTCCAAGACACAACTTTTAATATTCTTCACTTCACCTTTGTCCATGTGTACTGAGGCTAATTGTAACCATCCGCCTGGGTAAAAGGTGAGGAATGTTTCAGAAATATACTTGACCTCTTCTATCTTAGACTTAGAGATGAGCAAGGAGTGCTGAGTTGCAAAATAATTTCCTCCTTTAAAATCCTGTCTTGAACGCCAGACTTCTGCTTTCACCCCATACTTCTTGTTACCTTTAGCTTAAAGACACTGCTCTTCACTGACAAGTCCACAGGTTTCACCATCCACTGTAACGACATTTCTTCTCATCTCAGTTTGAAACGGCCTACCATGTATACTGAAACCATGACCCCTTGTTCTGGTCTACTCCCTGGCTTAGGGAAGTATCATTCCTGCATCCAATCTGTCCGAACCTGTCAGAAATGTAAATATTTCAGTAAGATCTCCACTTATTCTTCTGAGGTCTAGTGAATACAGGCCCAGTCAAACAATCTCGCTGCATGCCTGGCAAACCTGCCAGCCCAGGAGTCAGTCTGGTGAGTTTTCACAGCATTCCCTCTCCTCCGGCAAAGTACACGATGTGTAAGGAGAACAAAACTGCACATAGTTCTCTGGGTGTGTTCTCACTAAGGCTCCGAACAGCTGGAGTAAGATTTAATAGCTGCTGTCCTCCTAACCTTCACAATGAAAGCCAACATGCAGTTTACCTTTTAAATATTTGTCATCAATGATGAATGTTCAAGGACACTTTCGTTCCTTTGCATATCATTTTCCAATCTCTCACCATTTAAATATTGTTTTGCCAATTTGTTTTCCCACCGAAGTGGATAATTTTACATTATCTATGTTGCACTACATCTGCTATGCATTTTCTCGCTCTTTTTGCCTCTGTCTTCCTCATGGCTCAAAGTCCCATCTAGTTCTGTCTCATCAGCTAATTTGGAAGTATTATGCTTGAATATCTCATCTGAATTGTTGATTTACATTATGGATAGCTGGAACTCGAACATTGATGCCTGAAGTCCTCCACTCCAGAAATAACACATTCTGTTTTCCGCTCTGTTTTTCAAATAGATAACTCAATCTATACCAGTATATTACCAGCAACTTCATGTGTGTTATCCTATATGGGATTTTATTAAATGGTTTTGAAAATTCAAATTCATTGGTCTCTCCATCCATTTTGTCATGTACTCAAAAATAAAACTTCCAGATGGTTTGTCAATTTCCTTTCATAACTCCATGTTAACTTAGTGTAATCTCATTAGTAATTTCTAAGTGCTATATTATGACATTCTTAATTATTGACCTGCACTGTGATTATTTCCTTGCACTACTGAAAACACAATCAGCTGTAATTCCTGATTTTTTTTCCTTTTTTCTTAAACAGTGCGGTTACTTTGTCCCCCCTGTAATTTGTTGGGGTTGTTCCAGAATCTATGCAAATAATGTATTCATGATTTCTTTGGCCACCTCCTTTAGCTACATGGCATGCAGGTAATCAGGCCCTGGGAATTTACCAACTTTTTGTTCTTCTTTTTTAAACTAATACAATATTTCATTCCGTTCCCCTTCCCAAAAGACCCTAGCACCTCTGGGAAATTATTTGTGTCATCTTATGTGATGACAGAACTGAAATAGTTTAGTTGTCCTGCCGTTTCCTTATTCTCCATGATCAATTTCTTGTTTCAGGGTGTAAGGGGCCTTCGTTTGTCTTTCCTATTTTACATACTTAGTTTTTCCAGACTGCTTTTTTATATTCTTTGCAAGCTTGCTCTCATTTTATTTTCCCCTGTTCAGTAATAGTTTGGTTCTCCTTTGCTGAATTCTACACTGCTCCCAATCCTTATGCTCTGCATTTTTTGAGTACTTTATATGACTACTCTTGAGACCCAAAACACCATCCTTAATTTCTTTAATTAACCACGGTTGGAGAACTTTTCCTATTGTGTTCTTTCACCTGAAAATTATAACTGTAGCAATGCATGCATTTGTTCCTTAAATATTAACCATTGTCTGTTGTCACCTGTCACTGTCCACTATTGCATCTTTTGAATTGAGTCACCTTGTCCATTGCAGTTAATTTGTGTCACATCTTCATTGCTTTCTTTGTTTAGATTTTTCAATTTGACCTCTTTTCGACTTCAGTTAAAGAATTCTAAAAGGAAAAAAACGTGATCATAAAGAACTCCTCAGAAGAATATTAATTAACCCCTCGCTGCAGAAAGCCAAATCTAGGATAGTCTTATTCCTTCATTGGTTCCTCAATGTGCTGGTCAAAAAGAAAATCTAATACACCACTCCAGGAATTCACCCACGATGGTATTATTGGTAGTGTTATTTGTACAGTCTATATTGGAATTAAAACCACCAAAGGTTACAGTAGCACTCTTGTACGTTTCTAATTTCCCGTTTAAAGCTATGCTAGGTCACCACTACTGTGTGGAGGCCTAAAGATGAACTCTTCCTAATGTTTTTCACTCCTTGTTGCTTCTTTGCTACACCTGGACAGATTCCACATCTAGTTAACCAGTTTGTATCACGTTGTGGTAATGTTAGTGCGGTAACCCTCTATTTCCTAAATAATCGAAACTATGGATAGGGTAAGCTGCTTACACCTGCCAAATAAAGACCCAGTGGGTAAGTGGTATTGATACAGATAGATGGAGAAAAGTGTATGATCTGAAATGTGCTAAATGTCTTAATCTCACCCATGGTGGCAGGTAGAAGATTAGAGGCCAGTGAAGTGAAAACACTTTGGTCTGCTGATGTCTGTGAAACAGTAATTCTTCATTAGTCATCATTACAAAAGAGGAGGGAAGGCAGAAAAATATATAGTCATTACTGTATTTTAAAACCAATTTAAATCGATATCTTGGAGTTAAGAGAAAAAAAAATATATATATTATATCTAACACATCAGTTTCTTTATTCAGTTAGTGTTTTGTACTTCCAAGGTGAAAATTCCAGCAATACAACATCTGACATGACACCAAAATGTCAAGCATGAGAAAAGGCCACCTATCAATTAAGTCAGGAATCATATGACATCAGGTTATAGTCCAGCAGATGTATTTGAAATCACAAGCTTTTGGAGCGCTGCTCCTTCAGATGAAGTGACTTGGACTATAAACTGGTGTGTGAATTCTGACTGTGTCCACCCCAGCCCAACACTAGCACCTCCACATCAATTTAGACAGCTATTTCTGTTCCCCATAGAATTTAACTGTATTACATGTTAATTTAGTTGATGCTGCTTGGCATCAGCTTTATACTAAACATCTTATTAACAGAATTTACCACTAATTTGCAGGAGGATAAGCCAAGGCAATCTGAGCAAGTCAGTATTTGATCTTACTAAATTAATTCTTGCATTTAAACAGTGACGATTCTTATCTCAGGATCTCTGGGAGTGTGCAGCAATCTTGCCAACAGCCAGAATGCTAAGAAAATATCAGATTACTTTCAAGTTTAGGTTTTATTCCCCTTTTAATGTGTTGATCAGTGATTTATGGTGGCTGACTCAAGAAAGGGAGGAATCCACCAGCTAATGCTGAAACTTTTGCCGTTTTCTTAAACCTGCTCAGAAAAGGAGCACTGTCTCCAGAAAAATTGATTAATTACTCATTGAAAGAAGTGATTGCTATCACCATTAAGTGCATCTCCACAAAGTTAGTATGGAGATATGTATTTAGGACAATTATAGGGCCAACTTCAAGATGCCTGTGGGTAAACCATGATTTGTATCCAAATATACCCATGTTGCTGATGTGAAAGTTGGAGTTGAATTAACTTGTTTTCTAGGAAATTATCATCCTGCAGATTTTTTAAGTATTGTTTTCTATTGGGGCAAATTTCTCAAGTTATGATTCTGTTTTATATGGATAGTGCATTTAAATTAATTGTTCACTTTTCTTCCCAGTGTCTACTGAGCCACATTGTGGTCTATGTTCCATCCTAATCTGTGCCAAATTGAGACTACATTTGGCTTCAATGCCTGTGGATAATGAAGGCAGAAAAATAATTTGTGATTCCAATCCATTTTGTATATATATCAGTGTAGCCTGAGGACTGGACTGTAGTCTCCTTTGTAGAATTGTTGCTGGCCAGAACTCGCACACTGATTACACTCAAGTCAAAAATGACTGCTTGGGTGAGGGCTAGTGTTGCAACCTGTGGAACTACATCCTGTGTTGGTACCTTTGGAGAGGAAAGAAAATGTTTGTTACTATAGGTGTACAGTATATTGGTAGATAGGGCGGTTCTGTGATATGTGTGTACAATGTAGCTGCAATTATCCAGAACTCAAGTATTTTCCTATTATACAATTAAACAATTCCTCAAGGTGTTGGATGGGGAAAGGGAACATTAACACTAGCTTTGAATAAATTCTGCAGTTATTGCAAAGATTGATACAACGGGTTGTGGCTTCTTTGGAACTTGGTACAGGCAATTTGACCAAAGAATCAGTTTGACCTGAGGACACACATAGATGTACTAGTTCCACGTGCAGATACATTTCTAGACTCCCCTTGTAGCTGTTTCACACACCCGAGGAGAAGACTCAGCAGCCCATTTGTTTGTCATGATTGAATCTAAACATCCCCATCAGCAAGTGATCATCCTGAATGAAAATCATTAACTAGGCTGATTCATTGCTGCATCCAAGTTTCGGTTCTCACCTGGTGAAAGTTAACTGGCTCGGCTTAGAAAGGATCTTAAACTTGGGACCATATACTACACTGGATGATGCAGTTCTATACTAGGCCATTGGAGGTAGCTATTTCCATCTTTAATGTAGGTTGTATAGAAAATGCAATGATGATACAGCGCATGACCCTCTATCTAGTTTTTAAGGGGTTGAGTGGATTCCAACAACTCTTATCAGATTTACTAGGTTGAATAATTGATCTGTTTTTATTTGTGTAAAAATTCTATCATTGCTTTCGTGCAGTTGTGTTACACCTGATGCAGCAGGAGCACTATTTCAGTGTGTAAAAGCATGTCTGTATAGACTAATTAACTATTAGCCTGTTACAATTAATTGGTAACTGTTTTATATTTGTTTTAATTTTCAAAGCTACTTGCATTCCAATAGCTGATTGCTTTGGAAATTCATTTCTGTGAATTTTGAATTAATATTGTTTCTTTCAAATTACACTTAAAAGGCTTGCTATTTGTGTTCTCCTTTAATTTATATATTTTTAATAAAAATACACCCACTTGTGAGTTTCCTAAGCCACTTATTAATGTGGAAAGTTATTTTTGTAATGCCCTGTATTATGTACTTGTTAAACATATTTCCAGTTTTTAAAATAAATGCTCCAGTATTATGACTGCCGTTGCCCAATCCCACAACCGTGGCTTAGAGTTTCAGGCATCTGATAAGATCTCTTGTTTGATTTTCAATCTCAGCATCATTTGCTGGGCACAGATAAGGCAAAGGAGCATCACAGTCATGGCACCACCCCTCAGCTTAAGTGAAAGAAAAGGTTTGGTCTAGGCATCTGCTTCCAGTAGCTACCCAATTCGCTGGGCACTGGGTGAGACCAGGATCGAAGACTTGCTTATTGTTCTCTCAATACACTGTTGAAGTTTATACTGAAATGAAGGTTATTTGGTGAATTTCTGGAATAAATGGTGCAATAATGTATATTTTGTCCATTTCTGAACAAGATGTTTATTTCTAACTATTGTATGTAAATATTGGTTTGGGGCAGGGCCTTGTCTCATCCCCCCACACACACAATACTACTTCTGAAAGCCATGATGGGACCTCATTCCCACTTCCATCTTCGCTACTTTTTCCTCACCTGTGCACCCAACTAGAAATAAATGAAAAGCCTCAACATTCAACTTTAAACAGTGTCTTATGTTCTGTTTTATTTTTTGTTTTAATACTTCCACTACAATAAATAATCAAGCACTGCTTAGAAACAGCTCCTGGTATGAGTGAATATGGTTGGTGCTGTTGCTAATGTTTCCCTTTTCAAATAGCCAGCACGTTTCATCGTTTAGGCCATCTCTTGTTTGTTCTGAGCCTAAGAGTCCTGTACTTCAGTGTACTGCTAGGCCTTGATCTATAAAACATTGGAAGAAAAATCTCCTCCACTTGTTTATTCTTGTAGCCTTTTAATTAATTATGAAAGAATCCTGTCAGAATTGTTACCTTTTGTAGAAAGTGAATACAGTGGAATAAGTCGCATTTATGTGTTCTTGTTTTATGTTTACTGTTGCAAGAACTTCTAATTTGGCTTATTTCTGCAGTCTAGACGTTGCATAAATTTTGTGTATCTGTATTTTACAATAAATTGAAAACTTAATGAATGACTTGTGTTATCTTTTCAGAAATCCTTTTGGTCTCTATCTCCCCATCCCCACCTTTTCCTCCTTTTTTGACTTTGCAGAAAAGCACTGTATGCCGCACCTTTTTTTTTAATGAAAGATGTTTAATTTGACCTAGGATACTGGCAACAGGCTTTGTACCCTTAGGGGTTAGATGTCCTAAATTCTCTCCTTTATGTCTGTGTAAGTTTTCTCTTTCTCTCGCACTTTTGTTTTTTCAATCAAAGTTGTGTTGCAACATTCTGTGGTTTTTCCCAATTTAAATAATACTGTTCTCCCTTCCAAAATGTGCTTCACATTTTACCACAGTATACTTCATTTGTTAGTCCAGGTGATAATGGACTTTCATTATCCATTAACCTGCAACCTCGCAACCCTCTGAGATCTTCCATTATCGCCTTGTAACCTTGCCTCTAGAATTCCCTCCATAGATTTCTCTCGCTTTTAAATTTCTTCTTAAGATTAATCCTTAAGCTTCTGTTTCATTGAAATCATGTTTAAGATTATCTGTATTTCTCTATTAGCTGTTGCAGGTAGCAAAGTTTTAACTTTACATTACTGCACTGTCAATTTTTTTAGATTGTTAAAAATAACTTGATGGAAAGTAGTTTTAATCTTGGGTCCTTCTCCCCTTTTAACTTCAGAAGATTGTGCCTGAACAGTTTTTGTTCTTTCATGAGTTGTGGGTGCTGCTGATAAGGCAAGCATTTGTTGTCCATCCCTAATTGCCCTTGAGCTAAGAACAATTGAAAGTCAATCACATTTCTGTAGGTCTGGACCAGTCTGAGGAAGGATGGTAGATTTTCTTCCCTAGAGGGCATAACAAATTCGATGAGCTTTAAAAACTTCAATCAAACAATGGTAGTTGCTGTGGTCAGTTACTGAAGCTAACATTTGATTCAGAATTTAATTGCTTGATTTTTAATTCTGCCACTTGTCATGGTCGGATTTGAGCCCATGCCTCCAGACCATTACCTGAGTCGCTCGAGTATTACTGTCATTGCCACTGTGCTACCACCTTTCCTGACTGCTACATGGATGAAAATTTTACAATTTCAGTAAAGGCTGAATGACCTGCACCTATCTTGTCAGGGGCAGCTTTTCGAAAGTACTATTCTGGGGAGGACATTACCTAATGGTATTACCATTGGACCGTTAATCCTGAGACTTGGGTAATGATCTGAGGACCCAGGTTCGAATATTGCCGCAGCAAATCATGAAATTTAAATTCAGTAAGAGTCTAATGATAACTGTGAATCCATTCTCGATTGTTGGTGAACCTCATCTGGTTCATTAATGCCTTTTTAGGGAAGAAAACTGCTGTCCTTGTCTGGTCAAAATGTGGCTGCCTCTTAACTACCTTGTGGAATGGGTAATAAATGCTGGCATAGCCAGCGAAACCTTCCTCCCATTAATGAATTTTTAAAAATCTTTTTAATTCCATTGCTTTGCTCATTCTATTCTGCAAAATCTGATTAGTTTGATTCAGCTCATTTGACTGGCAAGGCAATATGGCAGTACTTAGACAATATGTGCAGGAGTAGGCCATTCTGCCCTTTGAGCCTGCACCACCATTCAATATGATCATGGCTGATCATCCTTCATCAGTATCCTGTTCCTGCCTTATCTCCATAACCCTTGATTCCACTATCCTTGAGAGTTCTATCCAACGGATTCTTAAATGAATCCAGAGACTGGGCCTCCATTGCCCTCTGGGGCAAAGCATTCCACACTGCCACCACTCTCTGGGTGAAGAAGTTTCTCCTCATCTCTGTCCTAAATGGTCTACTCCGTATTTTTAAGCTGTGTCCTCTGGTTTGGCACACACCCATCAGCGGAAACATGTTTCCTGCCTCCAGAGTGTCCAATCCTTTAATAATCTTATACGTCTCAATCATATCCCCTCAGTCTTTTAAACTCAAGAGTAAACAAGCCCAGTCGCTCCAGTCTTTCAGTGTAAGGTAATCCTGCCATTCCAGGAATTGAGCTAGTGAACCTACGCTGCGCTCCCTCAATAGCCAGAATGTCTTTCCTCAAATTTGGAGATCAGAACTACACACAGTACTCCAGGTGTGGCCTCACCAGGGCCCTGTACAGCTGCAGAAGAAACTCTTTTGCTTCTATACTCAATCCCTCTTGTTATGAAGGCCAGCATGCTATCAGCCGCCTTCACTACCTGCTGTACCTGCATGCTTACCTTCATTGACTGGTGTACAAGAACACCCAGATCTCTCTAATTCCATTTAGGTAGTAATCTGCCTTCCTGTTCTTGCCACCAAAGTGGATGAACATACATTTATCCACATTAAACTGTGTCTGCCATGCATCTGACCACTCACCTAACTTGTCCAAGTCACCCTGTAATCTCCTAACATCCTCATCACATTTCATCCTGCCACCCAGCTTTGTATCATCAGCAAATTTGCTAATGTTATCACTAATACCATCTTCTATATCATTAATATATATTGTAAAAAGCTGCGGTCCCAGTACGGATCCCTGTGGTACTCCACTGGTTACTGCCTGCCATTCCGAAATGGAGCCGTTTATCGCTATTCTTTGTTTCCTATCAGCCAACCAACTTTCAATCCAAGTTAGTACTCTGACCCCAATACCATGCGTCCTAATTTTGCTCACTAACCTCCTATGTAGGACTTTATCAAAAGCTTTCTGAAAGTCCAGGTACACTACATCCACTGGATCTCCCTTGTCCATCTTCAGAGTTACATCCTCAAAAAATTCCAGAAGATTGGTCAAGCATGATTTCCCCTTCATAAATCCATGCTAACTCTGACCTATCCTGTTACTACTATCCAGATGTGTCGTAATTTCATCCTTTATAATAGACTCCAGCATCTTTCCTACCACTGAGGTCAGACTAACTGGTCTATAATTTCCTGCTTTCTCTCTCCCACCTTTCTTAAAAAGTGGTACAACATTAGCCACCCTCCAATCCGCAGGAACTGATCCCGAATCTATCGAACTCTGGAAAATAATCACCAACGCATCCATGATTTCTCGAGCCACCTCCTTCAGTACCCTGGGATGTCGACCATCAGGCCCAGGGAACTTATCAATCTTCAGACCTAACAGTCTCTCCAACATCAATTCCTGGTAAATATAAATTCTTTTAAGTTCAGGTCCTTCAGCCATTGTTACCTCAGGGAGATTGCTTGTGTCTTCCCCAGTGAACACAGATCTGAAGTACCACTTCAATTCTTCTGCCATTTCTTTGTTCCCCATAATCCCCTGTTTCTGTCTTCAAGGGCCCAATTTTAGTCTAAACCATTTTTTTGCCTTTCACATACCTAAAAAAACGTTTACTATCCTCCTTTATATTATTGGTCAGTTTGCCTTTGTACCTCATTTTTTTCTCTGCGTATTTCCTTCTTAGTAATCCTCTGTTCTTTAAAAGCTTCCAAGTCCTCCGTTTTCCCATTTATCTTTGCTACGTTATACTTTTTCTCTTTTAACTTTATATGTTTCTTAACTTCTCTTGTCAGCCACGGCCACCCATGCCTCCTCCTAGGATCTTTCTTCCTTTTTAGAATGAACTGATCCTGCAACTTCTGCATTATACATGGAAATATCTGCCATTATTCATCCACTGTCATCCCTGCTAAGGTATTGCACCATTGAACTTTGGCCAGCTCCTCCCTCATAGCGCCTTGGTTCCCTTTATTCAACAGAAACATTGTCACTTCTGATTGTACCCTCTCCCTCTCAAATTGCAGATTGAAGCTTATTGTATTATGGTCACTACTTCCCAATGGCTCCTTCACTTCGAGGTCCCTGACCAATTCTGGTTCGTTGCACAATACCAGATCCAGAATTGCCTTCTCCCTGGTCGGCTCCAGCACCAGCTGATCTAAGAATCCATCTCTGAGGCACTCCACAAAGTCTCTTACAATACCATACTGATTCTCCCAGTCTACCTGCATGTTGAAATCCCCCATAACAACTGTAGTAACATCTTTGCAACAGGCCAATTTCAGCTCTGATTTAACTTGCATCCTGACATACAGCCTACTGTTTGGGGGCCTGTAGATAACTCCCAAGAGGGTCTTTTTACCCTTAGTGTGGATAGAGCTGAGAAATACTGACTCTACATACCCTGATTCTAGGTCCCCTCACGCAAATGACTGAATATCATCCCTTACCACCATGGCCACCCCACCCCCTGTGCTCATCGGTCTGTCCTTACGATAGCATGTGTAGCCTTGAATTTTCATTTCCCAGGCCCTGTCCACTTGAAGCCACGTTTCAGTTATCCCCACAATATCGTATCTGCCAATTTCCAAAAGAGCCTCAAGCTCATCCATCTTATTTCTAATGCTTCATGCATTCAGGTATAGTATTTTTAATTTGTTACTGCCCTCACCCTTCTCATCAACTCCTATTTCACTTAACCTTACAGCATGATCCCTTTCTGAGTTTTCTGCCTCATTGATACTGTTGTCTTTCTTGACTTCCCTTGTTCTAACTTTCCCTTCAATTTCCTTCTTAAACTTCCAGTTTGTTCCCCCCCCCCGCAACTTAGTTTAAACACAGTTGTGTTGCAGTAACAAACCTGCCTGCCAGAATGCTGGTCCCTCACCTATTAAGGTGCAAACCGTCTCTCGTGTAGAATTTATGCTTACCACAAAACATACCCCAGTGATCCAAGAATTTAAATCCAAAAAAATACTTCTGTTAAAGTATTGCCCCATTGTGGCTGCCTCATCTCTTTATTGATTAATGCAATTTTTTTAACACTAATCCTAAAATAAGCATCAAGAAAGCAGCTAATTAACAGTAGCATTTGGGTTAGAAGATGTGAACCACTACTATAATGGAGTCTGGGTTGACATATGATTGTTATATTCTCCAAAATAGAAAAAAAAATGCCATTTGTAGTAATACAGAACTTGAATGTTGCTGAGAAGCGACATCTTACTAGAGCATTTGTTTTGCATTCATCAGAACAAATGCAAAAATACAGAATTTCAAATTATCACAATTTATACTGCAGGAGAAAAGGGTGTAGAGTGACTGTAGACTATAGGGACTAGGGGCAGGATAAGACTTCAGCCCCTTGAGCCTGCTCTGCCATTCAGTAGGTTCATGGCTGATCC